>NC_041392.1:635909704-635920500 GCF_002162155.2 Triticum dicoccoides | reverse complement strand
CTCTCTCACACACACACAAACTAAGACTCCATCTCTCTCTCCACTCTCTCTCTCTCTCTCACACACACACACACTAAGACTCCATCTCACACACACATGCTCTGGGCGGAGCATTTGTTCCTACCACCCTTCATCCAACCTTACCCGTATGATAAGCGATCACCTTTATTTACTTGCATAACATGGACAAATTCCACTTTACTTTAGTAGTCAGCAAACTTATCATATGTACCCTTATAAAAAATGGGTTGCTGCTGATGGTGTGCCTGCCATCTTGTAATACAGACCATATGATCTATATCTGAGGATAGAAATCAAACTATGATAATTTTACAAAAGATACCGACACCTCTCTCCACATCATTATCTCTGGCAACCTCATTGCTCAGAAATTAAAAAAGGAATAAGTCTCTAGAACAATCTAGCATGCATGGTGACCGCTGCCGCCTGCCGGTGCCATCCATCCCCATGCCTCCACCCATTCTGACCACCAGTCACCTCCACGCTCCACTCCTCCTCACCTTATCTCTCATCTTTCATTTTTTCGATGACATTCTCGAGATACCAGTTTTTCGATAAAATTCTTGAGATACCATTAGTTTTTACACATGGGATTACTCCTGCATGGGTCAATCACAACATGTGTTCTGTAAAAAAATGCATATTGATGTTCCGTGCAATGCACGAGAATCTTGCTTGTAATTATATAACGCAAATCACGAGCAGGAAGTGACATTATTTGACACAACCACGTTAACATGGCCACGTAAATCACTAGCTAAAGTAAATACCATTATACTTATATCCCGATGCAAAAGGTTGAGTACATGTCTGAAGAGTAGAGTCGCACACACGCACTATGTCTCTCAGAATCTCTCTCTCTCTCTCACACACACACCAGTTATGTGACGCCCACTTAAGCAGACACGTATGTTACAATTTGTGCACCCGTGGGTACACGTGATGCTGCGCATTTTTTAAGCCGGAAGGCGAACCCAAATAGTAGCTGCATTCATTCCCCTCCCGCCGCCTCTTCTCTGGTCACCGTCGCCCGATAGCCATGGGCCGGCCGAAGGTAACAACATATGCCATACTCCCGCCGGAGCGGCGCTTTAATATGGAAATTTTAGTGGTCATGCATGCATCTTTTTGTTCTAGCACTCTTATATAAGGGTTGACCGGTCGCTTCCTGCGGACGTGCGTGGGCGGTGGAAGAGGAAGGAGAAGGGAAGTGGGCTGTGGAGTAACGTTTTTTTACCACAATTTCTTAGGAAACTGAGTGCAATAATTGAGTAGTTTTGCAAACTACGAGTACTACACCTAAAACGGTTCAAAACCTATACTCCCTTGCCAGCGCGCACTTCCCGCGTGAAACGGTCAGCGTCCCCCTAGAGCGTCAGTGCCGCATTAATGCCCAGCCAGAGCGGAGGCGACCTCTCACTGGCGCCAGCTTTGAAGTGGCGCGACGACCGAGAGAACGCCGCTTCCCGGTGCACGCGACTGCTCCGCGTCGAGACTGGCCATAGGCCCTATTTGGATCCATGGGTTAGAGTTAGTTTGAGCTAGTTCGGGCTCAAATAGCCCTAAACTATCCAAGCATGAGGGTTTAAATTGGAGCAAGCTGAACTTAACCCACCAAAAAAAACTATCCCACCCAAGAGGTGCAAACTGGAGATAGTTCTCATTGGGACCACTGAAAATCACTTTTCTCTCTCCATGAAGTGCATTTATTGTCAATCTAACCCTGTCACCCAAACACCTCTTTGGCTACAGTTAGTTTAGGGTTAGTCATGAGTTAGTCTAACCTCTAGCTAAGTTGGAGTATCAAATAGGAGCAGTATAGGACATGCAAGTTGCTCAAAGCATACAGGCAAATTCATACGTGAAAGGATTTTTTGTTTTTGAAAACGGAATGTGACAGGAATTTTTTTTAGAATGCTCTTGGCATGTCGCTAACATGTGATAGTTAACCGACCTCAATAGACGGCAGAAACGCCAGCCCGCCGCACTTTGATAGAGACGAGGAGGGAGAAGCTATACAGGCTGCTGGATTACTAGAGATAGGTGTCGCACGGAAGCCAAGAAATATGGTGATAGCGTGGGTTAGCCATGTACTAGTATGATACTACACTGGGCTGCCGTATTTCCTACACTTCCAGTCCATTGTGGAGATGATTGGTTAATTTTATATCGCTGAATAATATTAAATATTTTGAGTGCAGATGCTCCACCAGAAGGTTCCTTGCTCCTTCTCGGTCGTCCGGAATCTATGTTCTTCCACTCTATTTTTTTTACATGAGCTTTGTTCATCCTTTTGCCAACACGTGAAACATCTAGCATCAAGGTGCACGTGTTATGCATGGATCGTTCCATCTATATGAAGAACACGTGGCACTGGAACTACAAGACGAACATGTACCCAGGAGTGGACGTACGAACCTGAGTAATGTAGCGCAGTAAGTGAAGTAGAAAGGCACAAATGGTATGAACATGTGTGGCATATAGGGTGTGTTTGGTTGCGTTCTCGTCTCAGCATAGTTGTTCCCTCTTCATGCATTCTCAACTCAACACCCCTCTTCATGCATGCTTCTAGTGTATTTGTGCTAAACTAGTGTGGACTCATGCACCCTCCATACACTCTACCAAACACCCAAAAGTAGGTCGAGAAGGGAACTCTTGGGCGGCATTTGTCTCTTACTACGTACTACCACTAAATGTTGTACGTGCAATGCACGGTGATGTTATGGAGTACGTGCCTAAGTACTCTACTACTACTATATTAGTTGGAGGCACATATTAACTTTCATATTTGTTTACGTGTATGCCCCGAGACCTTCCAACTAGACGTGTCTTTGTCTCCAGGTCGCACTTTGTATCTTTCATACCACTAAGTACTACTACGTGTGGTCTCCGACCCAGAAGTGGAAGAAGTGGAGACGCTCTACCACGTTGTTTTTTTACGCTGGGCTCTACCACGTTGTTCATGTCCCACTCCTTTTGCTGACGTGTGGGACATACAACACGTGCCGTGTTTGGCACCCTTCGTCGTAAGAGTTGAAACGCTAGCATTCATCAGAAATAAAAAATAATTATAAATCGGCAGTGATACTACTTTTTTGCGAACCAATCAGCAGTGATAGTGTACCACGCGTTTTCCTTGCTCCTCGATATCGGAAAGAATACTTCCGTTCACCAACATGTGGGATGTCGACCATCCTGGTCCACTTGCCATGCACGTAGAACTCCAAGGGAATCACCCAGGTTGTCGCGCCGCAGTAACAATGACTAATGAGCCGTCAAGTCACAGGCCCACTTCCCACTTTGAAGTTGCTTGGACGAAGGAACCATCATGACTTCGTTGAATTCCGCTTCTTGAAGAAAACTACTGTACCAGCAGTACTGCTAGCTATAGTAGTTACTCCAACAGAGGCCTCCTTTCGTTCATAGGATAGGAATATGAAAATCATAGGAAGTGAGATGACATGCATCTCAATTCCTATAGAGAAAGAGATGTCACTTGATGCTTAGGATAGTAATTTTTCCATTTAGTCTAGGCTAATGTACTGGTAATTTGCTCTAAAAACTAAAGTATTAACTAGTAGTACGGGTACATGCTCGTACTCAGACACACACACACACACACTAACTACTAGTACTACTACTTCTCACATGCTGGCCAGACGTTGTTGTTCTCCTTCCCGGGTTTGCCGGCGACACCCCACCGTGCTTGGATCTCCGCCGACCTCTCCACAGCAGCGTGTGCGTCCTTTTCTTTCTTGCGGTGGCGGGCCTCTCTTTTCTAGAGTGCTTTCTGACTTTTCCGCTCCCTCTGTGCGGCTTTGGCCGCCTCTTGCTCTACCGTCCATTCGGCCTTGGCATCTTCAAATTCCTCCCACATAGTTGTGAGGTCACGAGCGGTGATGAACTCGGCACGACGTGATGCCATCGCTTCCCTACCATTTTGTGTGCGGTCGTGGGCGGCGAGGAACTCAGCGCGGCGGGATGCCATCGCTGCCTTACCGGTTAGTGTGCGGCGCGGTGCCATGAACGACGCTTGGTGAGAGCTCTGGGGTGGAGTGGCCGGACAACCGCATAGTGCATTGGTTTGTCAAGAGCTCAAGGACAGAAGACGAAGCAAATTTGGATTCCCCCTCAATCCTGGTCATTTATTACCGAGTAAAATGCATTGGCGGTCATCGAACTTGTCTTGATAGCTCACTTTGATCATTGTATACGAGATATGGTGATTATACGGTCACTGGCTCAGTGTATAGCTCCGTATTTGTCTTGTTGACCAGTCAAACAGTCCGCATGCGCCTCATCAGCTCGTGTTCTTTATCTATCTACGCGGGCCTACCTGTCAATGGAGAAAGAAATACTGTAAAAACCAACATTATGCTAGAGTCCGGACCGCTTCCGGAGCCCACTCTCACCGCCCTGGCCCCTCAAGACGCCAGCTGCCCGCCGCATGCATGCATAGCAAGTAGTACTCCTTATGTGGAGGAGAGAGAGGCATTGACAAAGTCAAGGAGTGGGCTCTACAAGATCCCGTCTCTACACGTGCTCCTAGGTATAAAAAAATAATTCTAAAAAAAGGCATAAAAACAATTGTGTCTTAAAAAAGAATGGTAAAAAACATTTGAGAGGAAATAGATAGAGAGAAAGTGAGAAAAAGTTGTAACCGGGGCATTACATGAGGAAGGAGGGAGTGGTGCACATGTCAAGTTCACTGGGCTGCCGTGTTTCACACTCCTCCGTCGTAACAGTGAAGACAATAGCTTTCATCAAAAATAAACAATGAATACTCGTTTCTCGTCCTCTATATGGAAAGAATACTTTCATTCGCCGACATGTGGGACGTCGACCATCCTGGTCCACCTGCCATGCACAAAATTATCCTGGTCTACCCCGGTCGTATCGCAGGCCCAACCTTTCCCATTGTAAGTTGTTCGGATGAAGGAACCATCATGACTTCGTTTAATTCTGCTTATTCAAGAAAACTTACTGTACCCGCAATACTCCTACCACAAGCGAAAACTGGACGGCACTGTACCACGTCATATCACTGGAACCCACTAGGGCAAACTAGCCCGCCTAGGTCATCTATTTTGGAACGGAGGGAGTACGTCTCTGCACTGCTATGATTTTGTGTTGCACGTCATATCACTGAAACCCACTAGGCCAAACTAGCCCGCCTAGGTCATCGATCACTAAGCCTACAATTTTAGGAGCTAGGGCTATTGGTCGATCGACGAGGGATAAGTATAAGCGTACCACGAGCTCATCAGCCCCAACGTTTCTCTTCTGTGAGTGTTTTGCAAGTGCTATAGCTCGCACAGTAGCATGATTCACTATCAAACAAAAGTAGCAAGATCCGCCCACACAAGACAGTGCACTAGCCCTAAGATGGTTTGATAACACGCATCGTTCTGGTAATTAAACACAGGGCAATGCAAACTACCCTGAAGGATTAGCCCGACCAACTATTTCTTGTCATCGATATCTCGGGCAATGACCACAGCACGGACAGCGGCATGGGAATCGATTTCTGGGGCGATGTCCGCAGGACTAAACGCGGCATCAGAATCGATCTCTTTGGCGATGTTCACAGGATGGACAGCGGCATTGGAATCAATCTCCGGGGTGATGCCAACAGGACGAGCCACGACATCGGAATCATCAAGGACGTCCACCGGCACCTGCACAACCCTAACATATTAGCAAGCACATTGCAAATAATCAAAAACCACAACTATGGTAATAAGCCATTATTGTTTACCTTGTGCAGCTCACCGGGGGATCTCATCCCTCCGGGGGCCATCTCCTCCTCCTCGATGGCGGCCATCACCTTGCCAGGGGAATACTACTTCTCAACGGCGACTATCTCCTCAATCTCGGTCTTGAGCCTCACATAGGTGGCAATCAGAGTTCCTAGGGTAGGCACGGTGGGGCCCTTGCCGTTCTTCCAACTTCCTTTGAGGAGTTCGTCCGCCAACGTCCTCAACTCTTTTACCAATGCTTGTTTCTTGGAGTTCTTCGTCTCCATGGGTTGGCCCGCCAACATGGTCAACTCGTTGGTCGGTGCTCCCTTCCTGGAGATCACTGTCTCTAGTGGGTTGTCCGCCGACAACTCTTTGCCTAGTGCTCCAGGATCCATCAATGAACTGACAAACAAAAAGCAATCTAAGGGAAACCACAATCGCAATGAAAACAGGAAAAGAATAGGATGTAAGAATCGGTCGGTGCTTTGCAAAAAGAAGATTCTTGGAATGAAAATATAGCAACATAACTGATTCGCCCACCTTTCCTTCGTCGGTACAGAAGAAAAATGATAGAAGTGAGTAGCCTGGAGTGAGGTTTTCTTCAAGAAAGGGAAGAAAGGGCTTGAACGAGCGTTCTAGTGAAATGATGGTTGCTTCGTCCAGTCCAACTTGGAGGCCACCTTACCACTGCTGGTAAAGGTGTGGGTTTTGTGATATGATGGGTCATGACGGCCACACCGGGGTTACAGGTGAGTCTCGACTATAGCACCTCGCTGTGATTTGGTGGATGGCACGCGGGCCCGGATGCTTTGAAATGTCCCGCATGTAGATAGAGCGGCTAGTAATATAGGAGTGCTCAATATTGTTCACCGCGACCAAGGCGGAGATGAAAATGAGAGAACTACGGAATTAATGCATGAGTTTAATTAGGGTAGTTTTGTAAAGTATGAGATACATTCCTCCAATCGCAAAATTCCTTGGTTCATGAGATTTGAGATTTGAGCCCTATAAACCGGAAGGGAGGGAGTACTGCACACGGTGTAGTCTAGTCACTTGTTGAACTCTCTAGAAAGGCAAATACTCCTTTCTAGTTTACAGGGCTATACTACTCCCTCCGTCTAGGTGTGTAAGTCATCTTAGGCTAGCCATAGTGGGAGTAACTTAGCTAGTAACATAGCGCACTCCAAGAATTTTTTGCTTATGTGGCAAGTAATTAATGAGAGGTGGTAACATAATATGTTACTGTAACATAGCGCTTTTCAAGATAAGATGAGTCTACAAGCTAATAAATGAAGCCATCAAAATACTACTATTATGTTACTTTGCATTATGAAGGTAGTAATTTAGGCTAGTGTCATATGCATGACACTAGTCTAAGTTACTCCCCACTATGACCAGCCTTACGAAAACCAAATACTCCCAAAACACTTAGGCGCGGTGCATTAACTGCTACCTTGTTTCTTGTTTCTTGACATATCAACCAATAGGAGATGAGAGGTGTGCATGCTTTTAATGACTTGCAATGGCTAGTTCATTGCATGGAATGCTATTAGTTAGCAAATAAACATTGGTGATCCCAGGAGGAAATGGTGCTAAGCGCGTGGACCTATGCAGAATGGGTATCAACCAATTGATAATTCAGTTTAATTGTTAAACAATAGCAATTTTGTCTAATGCAAGAGCCTGGCTAGTACTCCAAGGAACCGCACCACGCGAGCGTTCGCAACTGCCACGTTCGAGTTGTGCTTGGCTCTTCGCCTCTTCGAGAAGACGAACAATAATGATTACTCCTACTTCTACAGTATCGAATGCACTGCTGCATGTCCATCCACCTCATGCGGGAGGGATAGCGAAAGCTTCAACATACTGCTCCTGCCTTTGCGTCCATGACAGGTGGGCCCAACAGGTGTTTGGCCCTCCTGTCATGCAGCCAAAGGCAGGTGCAGTTAACGCACCGGAGCTCAGTCCGCGAGGGAGAGGGCGTTGTAGTAATGAAATTTCTCGGTCTTGTACGATTTGACGAAGATAGGGGTTGCTTGCTTGCTAGGGTTGCTCACTACGTATATATAGGCCGGAGCCTCCGCGCTTGCTTGCTAGGGTTGCTCTATTCACACACTCTCATCCTCTCCAGATTTAAACAAGATAGGGGTAGTAACACTGTGTTTCTCCCTTCAAAAAACACTAGCTTTCTATCCTCACCGCTGGTTACAGATCCGGACGTATCCCCCTCCGCCGGTGAAGGGGGGAGGGGCAGCGTTTAGGCCATCGTCGACAGCGAGCGAGGAGACCCACTCCCGGCCGCACCATTATCTCTGGCCGAGCGCCAGCGCGGGAGGTCCTCCGATCCCTTCGTCGTTGCCTGTGGGTGGATCCGGCCTCCCGCCGCCCACCTATCCACATCCCGATGACCTTCAGGTATATCTTTGTTCGAAACCGCCTTAGCTCTACTTCCCCAGCTCTCTACGTCACTGCATGTGCATCATTTTCTACCTCTCAACCCCTCTCGATTGGATGTTTTTTTCTTCTATTGTTAGAGGTAAAGCTACTTCATGGAGTCGAATCTTGTACTCCCTCCGTCCGAAAATACTTGTCATTGAAATGGATGTATCTAGATGTATTTTAGTTCTAGACACATCCATTTTGATGACAAGTAATTCCGGACGGAGGGAGTACTTTGTTCAAACAAGAAATAAAGTGGGGGTGGGGGAATTTAGACTGGTCATCAAAATGGGAAAGCCTCTGGATGAGTGGTTCCTCTTCCAGATTAGGGTTTATCGCTGATGAGCAACTGCCATTAGTAATAACTATGAGTTGATATCACACTTCTATATGTATAACAGAAGAGGCAGTTGATCCTACTTAATTAAGTACTAAGATACCCCGGCCCATGCATTTGTCGCAAGTACCCCATATGTCCTATTTTTAGCAAAATCATGCTAAAATTCACGAAAAATTTCAGCATGATCTTTGCTGAAAATAGGACATACGGAGTACCTGAATTTGCTGGAACGGAAGTTAATGGACATTCCGGAAAACTCAAGGGCCTCTCGGGGTACCTGCAAAATCATCACGACACGATGGTCGGAGACAAAACCCAGCAAACTAGCAGCACATGTGAGCAGTGGGAAAGGAAAACAAGTCATAGAAGACGCTGGCCAGCCAGCCAGCTAGCACAGTAACATGTAACAGCCAAAATGAATAGTCCATAAAATCCCAACCACAATCTCTAATGGTTGATTTGCATCATATGTATTGTTAATCAAGCTAGCATATTACAGACAGGAAGAGAAGCAATTACAGACAAGCTTTGATCATCATATTTGTTGGTGATGACTCATCAAGCTAGCATACTAATCTCTGAACATATGTATGATCATTAGAGGAAACAAGATTTGAGAAACTGGTGATGACTCATCAAGCTAGCAAGCTGGCTAGTCTTGTTAATTAGCTAGTGTTGTTAATTACTCTAGTTAGTTAGGGAGGGAGGGGGCTAATTATAAACAGTAGCAGATGCACATTTTTTCTTTCAAAGCACACCTCTTTGTTTCAGCTATCTATATATCTTGTTCTATGCTACATTTTTAATTCCTGATGTTAACAAGAGTGTTTGTCAAAAGGAAAAACAAAGTTCATGGCAGTGTAGCCAGCTTCTCATGCAACCCTCTTATCAACTAGTTCCTCTCCCTAATATTTCTAATTCTCGTAGTTCACAAACTTCACAAGTTGACATATCACATAAAGATGTTTCTATACAATAGTAGAATTGGTAAACAGAGAGAAGAACAAAGAGAGTTCATATTACCAACGTCCTGTTCAGCAGCGGAGGGACTCGACCGTTGGTCGTCCTGTCTTGAGTGTGGAGAGGAGGGAGGCAACCGGAGGAACGACTGGAGTAGCTGAAATTTACCTGATATGTTCCATGAATGTGGAATAACTATGAGGAAAGAACTTGAAAAAAGAATATATCTTATAGAATATTAGTATCTTATAGAATATACTCATGAAGTTTCTGAGATCAGAACTTGTTTAGAGGTCATCAGTAAAAATGTTCAGAGTTCTACAGCGGGCATGGCACTCAACTATAGTGTGAAGAGCATTGTAATCATCTGGAGCAAACAGGCGAGGAAATGATAGGACATTTCATATCTAGAAACAAAATGTGTGGTTTCTGTAAACATAATAGGATTAGAAAATGCTACATGATGGTTTGTTTAGAAGAGGAATAATCCCAGGATGTAGCATGTATCATGGGGTCAAAACCTGGGACTCCTTATTGTAATTTGATTTTGATTATTAATTTTTCTGTGAGCACATGAATCACAATTTGTGAGCAAATGATTGATGAAATTCACTTTATAATTTATTTTTTCAGGAAAGGGCTGATAGACGAGGAAACTACAAAGCTCCAATTCTACTAAGGATATAGTGGGGATCGAGCAGAGAGGGAGAGGGCAAGGAGGAGGAGCAGAGAGGGGGCGGGGGCTTACGGGCGGAGGAGGACGGGCAGAGGAGAAGGGGGGCTTACGGGCGGCGGCGGGACGGTTGCGGGTCGGCGGCGGTCGACGTCCTGCACCCCGTGCAATCGTCCGTGGCGGGATGGTTGGGTGCCGCGGCGGCTTGCTGTTCGGTGGGCGGCGGAGGAGCTGCAGTGGTGGGTGGCGCCGGGGCGGCGGCGCACGTAGGGGCGGCAGCGTCGTGGGTCATCGGGGCAGCGGCGCGCAGGGGCTGAGAGATGTGAGATGGGATCGGCCGGGGATTGGGGCCGAGATTTTAGTCGGGGGAGGTATAGCAATGGCGCACCACCTAGCGGTGCGCCATAAGTAAGTTTTTTTAGAGAGCAATGGCGCATCCCCCCAGCGGTGCGCCATAAGTAACTTTTTTTAGCATAGCAATGGCGCACCAGCCAGCGGTGTGCCATAAGTAATTTTATTATTATTATTTTTTGTTGCATTCATTAAATTTGTTATTTGAAAATGTCATCCAATTTGTTATTTGAAAGTATAATCAAATTTGTTTTTTGGGATTTTTAGTTGC
>NC_041392.1:635889063-635909300 GCF_002162155.2 Triticum dicoccoides | reverse complement strand
AGCGGGGGAGGGTGCGGTGGGTCGGCGGCGGCGGTGGAGCGGGGGAGGGTGCGGTGGGGTCGTCGGCGGCGGTGGAGTGAGGGAGGGTGCCGGGGGTGCTCGGCGGCGAGGGGATCTAGCGAGGGGGGATAGCGATCGAGATGGAGGGGGATCGAGATCGAGTGTCCTCATGAATACTCAATATTTTTTCATATTGAATATGAAAAAATATCATCAAATTTGAAAAAAATATTCATGGATTCAAAATGTGCCCATGAATTAAATTTAAAAATATTCATGAGTTCGAAAAATAAAAATGATAGTAGTTTTGCAAAAAAAATATAGTAGTGGCGCACTGTTTGGTAGGTGCACCATTACTAGTTAAACTAGTAATGGCACACTGTGACCTGGTGCGCCATTAGTATTTCTGGAAAAATTAAAAAACATATATTAGTAGTGGCGCACCGTGGGTCTGGTGCGCCATTAGTGTCTACCACACTAATGGCGCACCAGCTCATGGTGCGCCATTACTATATAGTAGTGGCGTACCACGTTTCTGGTGCGCCATTAGTGGCCATATCATCTATAGCCCTTTTCCTAGTAGTGCAACCATTGATGCGGACTCCAAGAAAGAATTGCATCCAGGTTGTAAAAAGAAATATTCCAAGTTGAGTGCCACCCTAGCGCTTCTCAGATTTAAAGCAGCAAATGGTCTATCAAACAAGGGATTCATAGAGATGTTAGGTATTTTCAAAGAAATTCTTCCGGAAGATAATGTGCTCCCTGGAAGCACGAATGAAGCGAAGAAAATTGTTTTCCCATTGGAACTTGAAGTACATAAGATACACGCTTGTGTGAATGATTGTATATTTGTATCATGGTGAGTACAAAGATTTGCGTGCATGTCCCGCATGCAAGCATGCATGATACAAGCGTAGGAGAGCAAAGGACAAGTACAAATTGGACAACGAGATCAAGACAGGAATCTCTTTCAAGGTTGCTTGGTACTTGCCTATAATTCCAAGTTGAGGCATTTGTTTGCAAACCCTAGGGAGGCAAAGAGGTTGTGGTGGCATCATGATGAGCGAATTGCAGATAGGTTTATGAGGCACCCAAAAGATGGGGATCAGTGGGAATTAATCGACAACAAGTATGTAGACTTTTCCAAGGATCCTAGAAGTATAAGGCTCAGGGAGTGTACTGACGAGATGAATCCTTTTGGCGGTATGAGCACCAATCACAGCACATTGCCGGTGCTTCTGTGCGTATACAACCTAGCTCCTTGGCTGTGTATGAAGAAAAAATACATTATGATGTCAATGATTATCGAAGGCCCAAAGCAAACTAGAAATGACATCGACATTTACTTTCAGCTACTGGTGTCAGGACCCTGATTCCAAGTCACATCGATCTAGCCGGGAACACCTCATATCACTTTGCATCCTCACGCACGGTATTCTCACGGGTGTCGCCTTACCATGGCCCAGGACCATTTGCGCCTTTTGGCTCACGTATATGATAGTGTCGCTAGCATCCATATGACAGAGAACCCGGGCCGACATGACTACTCATGAACCCAAAGTGGCACTAACTTACGGGGACATGCATACATGAATCAACATCGAGCATGTCGGTCAACAGCGTGCGAATCCGGGCTGTAGCACTGGGCTAACAGGACTCCGGGAACCCGGGCTGTAGCAGGCTAGGCAGGACTCCGGATGTCACCGCGTGACATTTCCCCGAAGGGACAGACACAGGAACGAAGTGAAACACATGCCGTCTAGTCAAGTGTTCAGGAGCAGTAGTGCGGGGCTAGCAGGACTCCGGTGAACCGAGCTGTAGCGGACTACCATGGCTCATGGAAGCACAAGACTACATTTCCCCGTATGAGAGGCTACCAAGGATAAACAACTAGGTTGTCGGATCCCACACATACCAAGCATTTTAATCATACACACAATATGCTCGATATGTGTAAATACAACATGGCATCACAACATAACTCTACGACTCAAGTATTTATTCATTAGGCTCCGAGGAGCGGGATAACACAAACATGGGTCTCATGACCCAACATTTAGAGCATACAAGTCAAAGCACATGCGGAAGCTTGACATGTCTGAGTACAGACTTCTACAAATGAAAAAGACTGAGAAGCCTGACTATCTACCAGATCCTGCTGAGGGCACAAGATCGTAGTTGACGTATCAAGCTAAACGTAGAAGTCCACGTGGAACTACTAGCGAGACTGAATTCTCTCTGCAAAACATAAATTAAGCAAACGTGAGTACAAATGTACCCAGCAAGACATACATCAGAACTAACTACATATGCATCGGTATCAACAAAGGGGGTGGAGTTTACCTGTAGCAAGCCAGCTTTGACTCAGTGGCTAACCTGAACTACGATTGCAAGTAACTCTTTTGAGGTGGCGCACACGAGTCCACATATTCACCATACCAATACACCACTATGGATCCGCTCCCGTCTTCCTACGAGAACGCCATCCATAGCACTCACGCTTATCTTGCGCATTTTAGAGTATCCACTTTCACTTGTCTATGAACTATGCAAGGGGCCCAAGTTTCCATATCCGAGGAATCCGGCTATTCGAATAGATGATGATAACCCTGCAGGGGTGTACTTCTTCACACACGCTCTCGCCACTTACCACCATGTACACGTCGTGTATCTCGGCAACCTTCAAGCGGAAGTCTGGTGAGGGAGTCGGCCACGACCTGACAAACCACACAAGTCTCTAGTCTAGGTTTATCGCCTATTCGGGTTCCATCCTCAAGGAGATCTGGCCAGGGTGTCGCTCACGGCCCCAAACGATGTGTACAGGCTTCCCAAGCCCACCATCCGGGTTCCACTTGGTACACCGGGGCACTGTGCCTAGTCTGTCCCAAGCCCACCTATACCGGGTGCCACTTGGTAGACTACTAACACTACCTACAAACACCAGAAACTAGTTGCAACTCCTGGATAGAGATCAGGTTGATTAATAAGTCGAGAGAGCTTGGAGCGCCCGGAGCCCAATGTGTGGTAGTAACTGTTCATGGATCACAAACACAGAACTCAGTTCCTGAGGACGGCTCCAATGAGACAACTCACCATGTACTCCTACATGGCCTCTCACCGCTACCTTTACCAAATCGTGTTCACACACTTAGCTCTCAACAGTAGGACATGTTCACAACTTTCCAATTCACCCCCGATGAATCAGACCTGACACAACTCTAAGCAATAGCAAGCATGACGAACAAGCATGAATGAGTAGGCACATCAGGGCTCAAACAAATCCTAGTCATGCTAGTGGGTTTCATCTATTTACTGTAGCAATGACAGGTCATGCAGAGGAAAGGGGTTCAACTACCGCAGCATGTAACAATTGAATCGTTGTTGTCCTAATACAGTAAAAGAGAGCAAGAGCGAGGGAGTGGGATTGTATCAGAATGAACAAGGGGGTTTTGCTTGCCTGGCACTTTTGAAGATAGTATAGTTCTTCATCGGTGTCATCGATCTCATCGTCGGAACATCGTCTACTGAGAGGGGACAATTACCGGCAAACAAGGAAGAACGCAATCAATGCGATGCAACAATATGATGCATGATCATGACATGGCAATATGCTGTTGATTGAGCTAATGCAACTAGCAACAAGTTAAATGGAGTTGGTTTGAACACTAGGTTCAAATTCAAATTCCATATGTGCTTTCTTAAATGCCATTAATTCAAATTGTCATATACAGTGGCTGTAAGTTGTTCAAACATGCATGAGAATGGTACAGATGGTTAGATTGAATTTTTCTGATAACTTTTCATATATAAAATATTTCATTTGGAGCTACGGTTGATTTTCTATGAATTTTTGAAGTTTTAAACATTTTCCGGAATTTTCTAAATTATTTTAAATCCAGAAAATGTTTAACTGCGTCAGCGTTGTGCAAGCATGACGTCAGCGAGTCAACAGACCCGGTCCAGGTCAAACCTGACCAGTGGGTCCCACTCGTCAGTGTCACGGTGCTGGTTAGGGTCGCTGACGTGTGGGCCCAGTCAACGGCCACGTCAGCGGGGTCAACTCAGGCATGTGGGTCCCGCTGGGTTTTAAACTAACTTAAACAGAAACAAAACTGGGATTAAATAGGGCATGGGGCCCACTGTCAGTGGCACATAGTTTAGTTAGCGGGGTGATTAGCCCCTAATGACGGCGCCACGTCAGCCTCGCCGGAGTTCAGCCGGCGGCGACCAAAGCCGACGACGGAGACGTCGCGGGGAGCACTACAGGGGACGGTTTCGGCTGCGGTCGGTCCCGTTGGAAAGCTGGCACTCGGCCGCATCCAACGGTGCAAGCGGGGTTGCTGGGAATGGCGTGTCGTGGCGATGGCTGCGGGCAGAAGCGGTGGCCGGAGTTGGGCTCGAGCGGGTCTGGGGCTCTAGTGCTCAAGCGAGCAAACATAGTGGCTAGGCAGCCTCGTGGAGGTGCCAGGAGCGTGTCCATGCTCCTGGAGCGAGCAGGAGAGGCTTGGGAGCGCGGGCTCGCCGGCCATGGCGGACGGCGGCCTCGGGTGACCGCGGGGCTATGGCTACAGGGCGGGAGCAAGCAAGGGGTCAGAGGGGAAATGGTCAGTAGCTCAGCGCGGTTCGAAAGAGGAAGTCATGAAGCTCGGGGAGGCAGGGACGACGGCGAATCGGATGGCAGCATCCGGCGGCCACGGACGGGGAATAAAGGTCGCGGCGTCGTCCTCGGGTCGTCCGGCCTTGCGTTGGTCGGCGGAGAGGTGCTTGGGGTTGGAGCAGAGCACGGGGGCACGGAAACGACTCCTGGGGAGCTTTGTGGCCATGCTAAATAGCGGCGGTGGTGACGACTACGCTCCGGCATTCGCAGGAGGGAGAGAGATGGGGATGGGATGAGTGAGCGAGGGGGAGGCCGAGGGGATTCAGGGGGCGCGTGGCGTTTCTAGTCGGTCCGGGGCAAGGCAGCAAGCAGGAGGTGGCCGGGCGCGTGCCGGCGTGCGTCGGCCACGCGCACTGCCCACTGGCGCGAAGAAGACGACATGGAGGGAAGGCTACTGGGCTGGGCCAGCCAACTAGGCCGCCAAGTAGGTTTGGGCCAGGTAAGCTCTCGTTTTTTCCCATTCTGTTATGTTTTTGTTTTATCTAATCTTTTGCCACTGTTTTGAATTCAAGCAAATTCAAACAATGCCAGAACACTTCTCTGAATATTTTATGTCCCTCAAAGAACTTCTCCAAATGAACATAAAATATAACAAAGCATTTGAAAATATATTCTTTATAATATGAATATATATTCAAATTCAAATACCATAGTGATTTAAATTCAATGCCAAAATGATTCCTTAAAAATGTTCACTATTTTTGGTTTAGACCCAAACCCATGTCAAAAATATCAAACATTAATGTAGGCCATTTTGGTTTCCCTGAATGCAACTTTAAGGGTTCTTACCCTTCTTTTAATTCAATTTTGAGGCTTTCAGAATTCCCTCAATTCCAGTTTCTTGAATTAAAACATGATGCATGGATGCAACTCACTGATGCAACTAATTACAAAGCAGAATTCTAGGGCTGTGACAACTCACCCCCACTAAACAAGAATCCCGTCCCGAGATTCAAGACGTGAGGTAAGAAGACAGAAGGGACACAAAGCTAACACGATCTTCATGATCCAATTTCCCTTCTCGAAGATGTTGATCCATTGCTTCAAATTCATCTTGGCGTCTTTGCTTTCGAGATCTTCATCCAACACGATGACGACAGAAACAAACTCTATCGGAAAGGATCATTGAAGCTCTTCATACCAGGCTAATGGCAATTCACAGGAAATGGCATACTCAGTTTTGGAATGGAACTATGGTTATTGAATAGTCGACAAATGGAAGGCACAATCCGACTGATACCGAAGATATAACCTAGTGTCTGAGCATGCTCTCAATAACTTTAGCATTTCAATATTCATCAGGGTTTTACCAGCATCTATGCCAAAGATCTTGGCAATAGTTCCTACTACCACGATGAATAGCGATGGAGGATGCAGATACAAAGGAAGACAACACCTTCTCAGATTTTACCTTGACGACGCCAAGGAAACAAAATCCGGAGGATCGACCGAGAGACATTTAGCACTCCGCTTCTAATGTTCTCCTTGACGTTCTAGGTACCACGATCATGCTTAAAAGGATCGACATGGCCATCAAGTAAAGGTTGGACTTCGGAATACAAAGGATCCATAAGGAACAACTTCTATAATAAGTCACTTGAAATCCTCATGGAGACGATGGTCAACTTGCTCAATCAAGATACTACAATAATAGGTCTTCCAACTAGGTGTGTCAGCCAAAACATCAACCTTGCCAGAACATACATCATAGATCTTGGAAAGGTTCCAACCATCATATCTGCCTGAGATTCAGATCTGGTTGGTAACAAGATATTTCATACAGCATGTCTGAAAAAGAAAGTTTGCAACACAAACTAATGAGATGACGTTGCGAGATTCTCGGGAAATGAGCTACGATAGCAAGCTCCAAAACATGAGCTGGTTCTGCTACACATATGTGAATACATTGTTCCAGACAAGCTTGACCACAAAGTAGTCTTATAATGAAACACTACCGAGTTCTGATTGGGAACCATCATCGAGGATATCGGAGTCTTGTGCACGATCTAGAATTAAAAAAACAAATTCCTTTTCCTTGAGCAAATCAATCAGTGGCTTGGGGTGCTAGGGAATACATATGGGGTGGAGGTAATTAATCTACTAAACCGTATTATACTTTGCACATGCATGACTGACTTGGGACGATTCCAGAGGAAGCAAAACTAACTCTCTCAAATTCACGACGGCAACTTGCATCGAATGCACATGAATGAGAGGAAGTCACTTCTTTCATTCAAACATATACTTCATGAACGAGGCACGAAGAAAATGCTTACACAAGTTTTCAACACTAGGTTGATGTTCAACATGAATCATGGGGGAGACAAAATGTTGTTGATGGGCTTAATAGTAACTCATCAGAATTTCCATATCACTGGACCTCCACCATCATGTGAACACAATGACAGCATTGGTCAGACCAAAAGATGTAATGGTGTATGCTCGAGGGATGAACCACGAGTAAGACAACGTTACGAACATCGTTGGTTCTGATTTGACGTGACGATAGCCCATACTCAAGTCGAAATTTTGATAAGACAATAGGTCCAACAACTAATCACGAGGACCAGTCGATGAAGATATCTGTCGGAGTAATGGGCCAACCCGAGCCCTAGAACCATACAAGACATCGGGGCAGGCTGCACCCCTCAACACCCCAGGACGGAGAGCCGCCTTCAAGAAGTCCACGACGAGACGGCCGACTGCC
The DNA here is from genome assembly GCF_002162155.2 of Triticum dicoccoides. Lineage (NCBI taxonomy): Eukaryota > Viridiplantae > Streptophyta > Magnoliopsida > Poales > Poaceae > Triticum > Triticum dicoccoides. Next base: position 635,901,936 of record NC_041392.1, on the reverse strand, counting down.
TGCTCATAGCCGAGTCCCAGGGACGACTTCAGAGTAAAGCCGACTCCTGACTGGCGACTTCCGGGGAAGCCGGCTCTGGGGAGTCGGCCTGCGACTCTGGCAAAACCCCATGACCTCATCAAGAGGGACGGGGCAGGGGAGTGGCTACAGCAAAGCCCACCCCCACCCCTTACCAAGGGTAGGCATGGCCACAGCAGGCCGTACCCCAGAAGATCTCCGTGCGGTGTGGCACTGTTTCCATGCCGGCCCTGACATCAGCACCGGAGGGCCGAATCCTGCGCCCACGACGGCTTGTCCGTACAGCCTAGAGGCAGGAGGCCCCACCAGTCAGTGAGACCTTAGGAGACGGCAGGAAAACCACCAGTCGGACTCATTGAGAGCCGGCCCCGGGGAGTCGGCCGAGCCCTCCCCTGGGGCCCACGTACCATTAATCAAGATGTGATCACCCGCCAGGCGGCGGGGCTGTTGCCACGACCTCATGATCAATCCCGCGTCATCAGAAGCACGGCTATAGTAATCAGCAGCCAGCAAAACCCGCACGCGGCGGATGCGGCCTGTCGGCCCCATACCTGGCCAGCCGGCGGGGCCCCCCAGTCGGCGGGCCCCAGCAGTCAACGGAGAAGACGAGGCCAGAGGCACTGATGGCTGGGCCCGCGTCTAGCCGGATTACCATTGTACCCCTGGGGGTAGGCCTATATAAACCCCCCAGGGCACCCATGCAAGGGGTTGGAACCCATTAGCTCTAGACCATATCAGATAAAAGGGAGAGAGCTAGCCTTGCCCTCTCCTGCCACTAAGAAACAGCTCAACGAGCAACCGTGTAAACACTGTGCCATAGTTATCATGCGGAGACCCCGCAGAGTAGCAGTAGGGGTATTATCTCCCCGGAGAGCCTTGAAGCTGGGTAAGATTCACCGGCGTGTATGCCTTCGCCTCATCCCGTTTCCAGGCACCGGCGACGTTCTACTCGCCCCCACCATGATAAGCCATCCTTTGGCATATGTCGCACCAAACCCCCGAGATTTGGCACCCACCGTGGGGCCTGGTGCACCGCCGTCCGGAGACCTGTTCTGCACGGGAACCCTTTTCCTCCCTAGCGAGCGCAGCCAGCCAGGCACGCCAGACGGAGTTTGCGCCGACGCGCTAAGCGGCATTGAGATCGCCTGCGCAGCCAGCTGCTTGGCCGAGCTTGTCGGCGAGGTCCGCCTCTTCGATGAACCTGCATCCAACGCAGGCACGGGCGGGTCCGAGAGCATCCTCGCGGGGCTCCTCGATCAACTCCACATTTCCGGCGAGCCCGCCGTAGACTTGGAGTCTGTAGGCTCCACCGACCCGATGCTAGTCGACTCCGACACTGCGTCGCTCGACGCGTTCCCCACCAATGTGGTGGTCTACGATGAACCTCTCCCTCGCGTGGAGGGCGACGGAAGCACCGTCACCAAGGTGCTCGTCTTCAACCATGACGAGATCCCCGGCGGAGGAGCGCACGACTCCCTCGGCGCGTCACTACAAGACCTAACTGCGCCCATTCCGGAAGACGCTGACGCAGAGACGTTGGAGGCATGCCGCCTTCAGCTCGCTGAAGGCGCGAAGAAGCTAGCCAGCATGAGACACTTGTCAGAAGCCTACCAGCGGGAGATGGATCGCGCCGTTGGCGGTTCACCGGCCCCGGTAGGGCCCAGCCGTGTTGGCGCGGTCCAGCAGCGCGGCGAGCCATCGACAACCTGTTTGGGGCAAGCCGCCCTGTGTACGCTACACCAGCGGAGAATATCCGAGCCGCCCAGGCAGCAGCGGACGAGCTGGACAATTTAGAGGGCGAAGACTGCCGCCTGATGATGGAGCGAGTCCAGCGGCTCCTCGACGCGGCAGCCGCGCAGAATGAGGCCGGCTGCCGCACGGAGGCGCCACAACGGCCAAACGATGACCTTCACCGAGATCAAGCCGCGACGTCTCGGACGCCGACTAGCGGCGCCCGAGGAAGAAGAGACAAGGAGCCGGCTGTCAGCCACAGTCGGACTCGCATTACCATAGAGCGCGACCGAGACGGCTGCCCGAGAGCAGTGGAATGACGGGACGGCTGCCCTCCTCCTCCCCCTCGCAAGGAGAGGCGAGTCTCCCCGCCACCTATTGACCATCCGACTCTCGGCGACCGCCTTGGCCGTAGAGAGGGAGTCGGAGAAAATGACGCCCGCCACCAGATCGACCGACTACACCGGTCCCTGGCGCTGGAAGAAGAAGATGAGCTGGGTCCGCCTTGTTTTGGGCCCCGCATTCGGGGCGAGCCCTTTCCCAGAGGGTTCATACTCCCAAGAGACACGCCCAAGTATACCGGCTCCGTGAAGCCGGAAGACTGGCTAGTCGACTACTCCACGGCTATCAGCATAGCAAACGGCAACAAGCATGTTGCCGTAAAATATGTTCCGCTCATGCTTCAGGGCACGGCCCGGACATGGCTGAACAGCCTGAGGCCCCGGAGCATCAACATCTAGGTTAACTTCAACGAAGCGTTCGTCCGCAACTTCACCAGCACGTACAAGCGTCCCCCCAAGCCTTGACAGCTCTCCTTTTGCGTGCAAGGTCCTGACGAGTCGACTCGCGACTACCTCACGCGTTGGGCTGAGCTCCGGAACTCCTGCGAGGGCGTGCACGAGGTGCAGGCCATCGAGTACTTCACAGCCGGGTCTAGAGAAGGCACCCTCCTCTAGCACAAGCTCCTCTACGACGAGCCAGAAACCCTCAACGAGCTGCTGATCATAGCAGACAAGTACGGCACGGCCGACTCCTCCATGAAGGCGGAGATTCAAGTCAGCACAACTGGCAAAGTGGCCCCTCAAGCTCCAAGGACTCCGGCGAGAGACGCCAGCCGGCGACAACCGCAGGGCGACCACAAGCGCAAGGCCCCGCAGCCGGCTTCCAGCAGCCGGCAGGTCGCGGCCATTGAAGCCCAGCAGCCAGATGGGCAGCCTCCGCCCAAGCGACATAAAGGAGGCAAGACAAACTGGTTGCCGGCCTTCTCCTATGAGAAGACCCTGGATGGACCTTGCAAATTCCACAGCGGCGCGAAGCCGTCGAATCACACCACCCGGAAGTGCCACTGGCTCACCAGGATCGCCAAGGGAGACGGCCTCCTGCCTCCCCTGCCTGCCGGGCAGCCACCTCCGCCTCTGCCCCAGCAGCCGCCACTAGCCGGGTGGTCAGCACGGTCATTGTAGTGGAACGCAAGGAGGAAGGCAAGGCACTACCTATCCAGAGACCGGTATATTACCTGGGCGAAGTACTGTCGACCTCCAAGCAGAACTACCCCCACTACTAGAAGATGTGCTATGGCGTACACTTTACTGCCAAGAAATTCAAGCCTTACTTTAAAGAGCATCCAATCACGGTGGTCTGCACGGCCCCGCCCGCCGAGATCATTGGTAGCCGAGATGCTTCTGGCCGAGTGGCCAAATGAGCCATAGAGCTGGCTCCCTACACCATCTACTACCAGCCCCGCACCACCATCAAGTCACAAGCACTGGCCGACTTCCTCGTCGACTGGGCCGAGACCCAGTACCTACCTCCAGCGCCCGACTCCACCCATTGGCGGATGCATTTCGACGGCTCCAAGATGCGCACCGGCTTGGGAGCCGGCGTCGTCCTCACCTCTCCTAAAGGCGACAAGCTCAGATACGCACTGCAAATCCATTTTGCCGCCTCCAACAACGTCGCTGAGTACGAGGCGCTCATTCACGGGCTCCGGCTTGCCAAAGAACTTGGCATCCGCCAGATCTTGTGTTATGGCGACTCGGACTTAGTGGTCCAGCAGTCATCTGGCGACTAGGACGCGAAAGATGCAAACATGGCGAGTTACCGTTTCCTCGTGCAACAACTCAGTGGGTATTTCAAGGGAGGCGAATTCCTCCATGTGCCAAGAAATGACAACGACCAAGCAGACGCCTTGGCACGAATCGGCATGACCCGCCAAGCAATACCATCCGGCATTGCCCTTCAACGCCTCCTCAAGCCGTCCGTCAAGCCTTCACCAGAATTAGACTCCATCTTCATACCGTCTCCTCCCGAAGACGTCGGATCCGACTCCAGAGCTCCGGCGGGCGGCAAAATGATTTCGGCAGATGGCTCCAGAGCTGCCACAGTCGAGGCCGGCCCAGGGACTGCGGAACCCAGCCCGGGGACTGCGGTGGCGGACTCGAAGACTCCAGAACTCGGCCCAAGGACCGCGCCAGTCGGCCTGGGGACTTCATTAACCCAGCAAACGGTTGTTGACTCCAACCCGCCGCCTCCCAGCCCAACCGCCCTCGTCCAAGTCGCAGTTCTGGCAGTCGAAGAAATAGCAGCACCCTCATGGGCCCAGCCCATCCTCAAATTCCTGGTGAGCAAAGAGCTGCCAACTGATGAGACCTCAGCTCGGCAAGTACAACGCCGGGCGGCAGCCTATACCATAGTCAACAGAGAGTTAGTCAGACGCAGCATCACTAGTGTCTACCAGCGCTGTGTAGAGCCAGAGCAAGGCCAGGCAATTCTTAAAGACATCCAGCAAGGCGAGTGCGGCCACCATGCGGCTTCAAGAGCACTCGTAGCCAAAGCCTTTCAGCACGGTTTCTTCTGGCCGACTGCCTTGGAAGAGGCCAAGGAGTTGGTCCAAAAATGCAAAGGATGCCAGAAGTTCAGCTCCAAGCCGCACCAGCCGGCTTCTGCGCTCAAGACCATCCCCATTGCCTGGCCTTTTGCATTTTGGGGTCTAGACATGGTGGGACCATTCAAGACAGCACGAGGTGGTTTAACTCACCTACTTGTCGCAGTGGACAAGTTCACCAAGTGCATAGAAGCAAAGCCAATCAAGAAACTGAATGGTCCGACTGCCATGACTTTCATTTCCGATATCACAATTCGGTACGGCATACCACACAGCATCATCGCCGACAATGGCACAAATTTCGCCAAAGGCGCCTTGGCCCGTTTCTGCGCAACACAAGGCATCCGACTGGACCTAGCGTCCGTCACCCATCCATAGTCAAACGGCCAAGTGGAGCGAGCAAACGGCCTCATCCTATCCGGCATCAAGCCTCGGCTGATCGAGCCTCTGGAGCGCTCGGCTAGCTGCTGGCTCGATGAGTTACCAACCGTCCTCTAGAGTCTGCACACGACTCCAAACAAGTCAGCTGGCTTCACGCCTTTCTTCCTCGTCTACGGTGCAGAAGCCATCATCCCAACGGACATAGAGTTCGACTCCCCACGAGTCACCATGTACACCGAGGAGGAAGCAGAAGAAGCACGACAAGATGGCGTCGATCTACTGGAAGAGGGCCAGCTGTTGGCACTCAGCCGGTCCAGCATCTACCAGCAGAGCCTGCGCCGATACCTCAACAGGAAGGTCAAGCAAAGATCTTTCCAAGAAGGCGACCTTGTGCTCTGGCTGATCCAGCGAATAGCCGGCTAGCACAAGCTGTCGGTGCCTTGGGAAGGCCCTTTCATCATCAGCAAAGTACTGGGCAACGATTCCTACTACCTGATTGACGCTCAGAAGCCCCGAGCATGCAAGAGGGACGACTCCGGCAAGGAGACAGAGCGGCCATGGAATGCAAATCTCCTCCGAAGATTTTACAGTTGATGCAGTATGTACCATGCTACCTTTTGTATTAAAGTACCAAGACTTCGGGCCCCCCGAGACGAGCTCGGGGACTGCCCTCTTTTGTCTATATGATAAAAATTATGCCTACAAGTATGTTACTCTTTTTTATGCCGTTCGGCACCAGGCTCGACAAGTCGGCCCGGGGACTTGCCGCCTTGCACTATGAAATGCTTCCTGCAGTCAGACAAGTAGTGTGTAAACACCTAAACCGTCTCCTGTCATAAGCCGCAGCTCGCAGAGCGACTGTACGGTGGGCAGAAGTAAGGTAGAATGGGCATTCGCATGAAAAATGGCTAAGGACTCAAAGCATAAAACATAGCTCAAGACGGCTTCTAGCCTTTTTTGCAAACCGATCCTCGAATAGTCGGATTGCCGCCTTCTATCCAACTTGCTCAAAAACTCTTTAAAACGGCTAAGTACTTGCCTTCCCAATGTAGCCAAGCATTTGATCCAGCGGCAGTCCGCAGAGCGGCTGTCCGATTGGCAAGGCAGACAACTAAGCGAAAGCAGCAAAACAAAAAAGCCAAAAGAGCAATGAGCAAGAAAAGATAGAACTCGGATAAATATATTTACATAACATAGGCCCTTGGCCGAATCGTCGAGCAGACGTTCAAAATACACCCGGCGGGTGAAATTGTGCGAATTATCAAGTTCTTCAAAGACAATTGAAGCAGATAAAATAAAGGTAAAGCAGCAGCTTAGGAAGCAGCAGACGGATTCAGAGGATCGGAGGAGGTGCCAGCGTCAGGCGTCGGGGCGGCCGGCTGACTAGTCTCGGCTTGATCGCCTCCGGCGGCAGTCGACTCGGTCGCACGCGGCTCATTGCTGGAGGCGCGGTCGAGCTGAGGCTGGCCGTCTGCTCCGTCTTCTGGTGCCTCCGCCTCGCCTCCGTCCTCCACCTCACCCTCTTCCTCGACGCTGGAGCCAATCACCTCCGCCGAGTCCTCGCCGTAGTCTGGGTTCATCCAAAACCACTCCGACGATACCTCCTCGCCATCTTCAGACCGCTCGGGGACTAAGATGCTCATGTCGGTGTACTCGGCGATCGCCACAGCACGCTTGACGAGGGCGCCTTCCGCAGCCGCCAGCTCCGGCTAGGCCTCCGACCGAAGCGTGGCCAGCCGGTCTAGATCCAGCCCCGGATACCATGCCTTGACGAACTCCAAGGCCCGACGCACTCCAGCTCGGGCCGAAGAGCCCTTCCAGGCCTCAAGACGACCAGCCGCGACCTCTAGCCAGTCAGCCGTCAGGCTGGGGGTGCGCGGAGCCTGCATGTCCGGCCACAGGGCGGCAATCGCCTGGGCACCAACACGCTGAAGGCGGCGCAGCATCTGGTGAGCTGGCCAAAGGCGAGACTCGATGCTCAGGATGTGCTCGTCAAGAGTTCGGGGGGCATCGGCGGCGATCTCTGCGCCCTCCGCCCTCCGACCTTCACCGCCAGCCTCGATGGCTTGGACGACGGCCTGCGAGTGCCTAGGAAAGAAGTCTGCCAAGACGGAAGAAACGAAGAAGCAAGTCAAAAGCCAGGAATCGGCACGATTTATAGTCGGCAGCTCAAAGATAAATAAGGAGACTCACCATCAACGATGTCTTCAATTTCGTGGAAGCCGGAAGCCAACAGCGCCTCCTTGTCAGTCCAGGAGGAGCGCTCGCTCGCGAACTCGGCCAGGAGGGTGGTTTCCGTTTCCTCCGCCTCCTTCCGTGTCTTCGCAAGCAGCTCCCTCTGCTCTGCCAACTGAGTGGCCAGCAGATTGAGCTTTGTGGCGAGCTTGCTGCACTCCTATCCTTTGGTGCGCAATGCGTAGTTGGCTACGCTCAGCTACTGTTGAAGAGCAGTGTTGGCTCCTGAAGGAAAGGAAAGGGACAGACACAGGAACAAAGTGAAACACGTGCCGGCCAGTCAAGTGTTCCGGAGCAGTAGTGCGGTGCTAGCAGGACTCCAGTGAACCGGGCTGTAGCGGACTACCATGGCTCATGGAAGCACAAGACTACATTTCCCCATATGAGAGGCTACCAAGGATAAACAACTAGGTTGTCGGATCCCACACATACCAAGCATTTCAATCATACACACAATATGCTCGATATGTGTAAATACAACATGGCATCACAACATAACTCTACGACTCAAGTATTTATTCATTAGGCTCTAAGGAGCGATATAACACAAACATGGGTCTCATGACCCAACATTCAGAGCATACAAGCCAAAGCACATGCGGAAGCTTGACATGTCTGAGTACAGACTTCTACAAATGAAAAAGACTGAGAAGCCTGACTATCTACCAGATCCTGCCGAGGGCACAAGATCGTAGCTGAGGTATCAAGCTAAACGTCGAAGTCCACGTGGAACTACTAGCGAGACTGAAGTCTCTCTACAAAACATAAATTAAGCAAACGTGAGTACAAATGTACCCAGCAAGACTTACATTAGAACTAACTACATATGCATCGGTATCAACAAAGTGGGGGTGGAGTTTAATTGCAGCAAGCCAGCTTTGACTCAGTGGCTAACCTGAACTACGATTGCAAGTAACTCTTTTGAGGTGGCGCACACGAGTCCACATATTCACCATACCAATACACCACTATGGATCCGCTCCCATCTTCCTACGAGAAAGCCATCCATAGCACTCACACTTATCTTGCGCATTTAAGAGTATCCACTTTCACTTGTCTATGAACTATGCAAGGGGTCCAAGTTTCCATATCCGAGGAATCCGGCTATTCGAATAGATGATGATAACCCTACAGGGGTGTACTTCTTCACGCACGCTCTCGCCACTTACCACCATGTACACGTCGTGTATCTCGGCAACCTTCAAGCAGAAGCCTGGTGAGGGAGTCGGCCACGACCTGACTAACCACACAAGTCTCTAGTCTAGGTTTATCGCCTATTCGGGTTCCATCCGCAAGGAGATCCGGCCGGGGTGTCGCTCACGGCCCCAAACGATGTGTACAGGGTTCCCAAGCCCACCATCCGGGTGCCACTTGGTACACCAGGCCACTGTGCCTAGTCTGTCCCAAGCCCACCTGTACCGGGTGCCACTTGGTAGACTACAAACACTACCTACAAACACTAGAAACTAGTTGCAACTCCTGAATAGAGATCAGGTTGATTAATATGTCGAGAGAGCTTGGAGCACCCGGAGCCCAATGTGTGGTAGTAACTATTCATGGATCACAAACACATAACTCAGTTCCTGAGGACAGCTTCAATGAGACAACCCACCATGTACTCCTACATGGCCTCTCACCACTACCTTTACCAAATCGTGTTCACACACTTAGCTCTCAACAGTAGGACATGTTCACAACTTTCCAATTCACCCCCGATGAATCAGACCTGACACAACTCTAAGCAATAGCAGGCATGACAAACAAGCATGAATGAGTAGGCACATCAGGGCTCAAACAAATCCTACTCATGCTAGTGGGTTTCATCTATTTACTGTGGCAATGACAGGTCATGCAGAGGAAAGGGGTTCAACTACCGCAACATGTAACAATTGAATCGTTGTTGTCCTAATGAAGTAAAAGAGAGCAGGAGCGAGAGAGTCGGATTGTATCGGAATGAACAAGGGGGTTTTGCTTGCCTGGCACTTCTGAAGATAGTATTGTTCTTCATCGGTGTCATCGATCTCATCGTCGGAACGTCGTCTACTGAGAGGGGACAATTACCGGCAAACAAGGAAGAACACAATCAATGCGATGCAACAATATGATGCATGATCATGACATGGCAATATGTTGTTGATTGCGCTAATGCAACTAGCAACAAGTTAAATGGAGTTGGTTTGAACACTAGGTTCAAATTCAAACTCCATATGTGCTTTCTAAAATGCCATTAATTCAAATTGTCATATACAGTGGTTGTAAGTTGTTCAAACATGCATGAGAATGGTACAGATGGTTAGATTGAATTTTTCTGATATTTTTTCATATATAAAATATTTCATTTGGAGCTACGGTTGATTTTCTATGAATTTTTGAAGCTTTAAACATTTTCTGGAATTTTCTGAATTATTTTAAATCCAGAAAATGCTTAACTGCGTCAGCATTGTGCAAGCATGACGTCAGCGAGTCATCTGACTTGGTCTAGGTCACACCTGACCAGTGGGTCCCACTGGTCAGAGTCATGGTGCTGGTTAGGGTCGCTGACGTGTGGGCCCAATCAACGACCACGTCAGCAGGGTCAACTCAGGCATGTGGGTCCCGCTGGGTTTTAAACTTACCTAAACAGAAACAAAACTGGGATTAAATAGGGTGTGGGGCCCACTATCAGTGGCACATAGTTTAGTTAGAGGGGTGATTAGCCCCTAATGACGGCGCCACATCAGCCTCGCCGGAGTTCAGCCGGTGGTGACCAAAGCTGACGACGGAGACGACGCGGGAAGCGCTACAGGGGACGGTTTCGGCCGCGGTCGGTCCCGTTGGAAAGCTGGCACTCGGCCGCATCCAATGGTGCAAGCAGGGTTGCCGGGAACGACGTGTCACGGCGACAGCGGCAGGCAGAAGCGGTGGCCGGAGTTGGGCTCGAGCGGGTCTGGGGCTCTAGTGCTCGAGCGAGCAAACGTAGTGGCTAGGCAGCCTCCTGGTGTCGCCAGGAGCGTGTCGATGTCCCTGGAGCGAGCAGGAGATGCTTGGGAGCGCGGGCTTGCCGGCCATGGCGGACGGCGGCCTTTGGTGACCTCGGGGCTATGGCTAGAGGGCGGGAGCAAGCAAGGGGTCAAAGGGGAAACGGTCAGTAGCTCACCGCGGTTCGAAAGAACCAGTCGTGGAGCTCGGGGAGGCAGGGTCGACGGCAAATCGGACGGCAGCATCCGGCGGCCATGGACGGGGAAGAAAGGTCGCGGCGTCGTCCTCAGGTCGTCCGGCCTTGCGTTGGTCGGCGGATTGGTGCTTGGGGTTGGAGCGGAGAACGGGGGCACGGAAACGACTCCTGTGGAGCTCGGTGGCCATGCTAAACGGCGGCGGTGGTGACGAATACGCTCGGGCATTCGCAAGAGAGAGAGACAGGGAGGGGATGAGTGAGCGAGGGGGAGGCCGAGGGGATTTAGGGGGCGCGTGGCATTTCTAGTCGGTCCGGGGCAAGGCGGCAAGCAGGAGGTGGCCGGGCGCGTGCCGACGTGAGTTGGCCATGTGCACTGCCCACTGGCGCAAAGAAGACGACATGGAGGGAAGGCTGCTGGGCTGGGCCAGCCAACTAGGCCGCCAGGTAGGTTCGGGCCAGGTAAGCTGTTTTTTTCCCATTCTGTTCTCTTTTTGTTTTATTTAATCTTTTTCCACTGCTTTGAATTCAAGCAAATTCAAACAATGCCAAAACACTTCTCTGAATATTTTATGTCACTCAAAGAACTTCTCCAAATGAACATAAAATATAACAAAGCATTTAAAAATATATTCTTTATAATATGAATATATATTCAAATTCAAATACCATAGTGATTTAAATTCAATGCCAAAATGATTCCTTAAAAATGTTCACTATTTTTGGTTTAGACCCAAACCCTTGCCAAAAATATCAAACATTAATGAAGGCCATTTTGGTTTCACTGAATGCAACTTTAAGGGTTCTTGCGCTTCTTTTAATTGAATTTTGAGGCTTTCGGAATTCCCTCAATTCCAGTTTCTTGAATTAAAACATCATGCATGGATGCAACTCACTGATGCAACTAAATACAAAGCAGAATTCTAGAGCTGTGACAACTGTTAGAAGAACCGCTGACAGTGTGGATAGATGCGCCTGCTGTAAAATGTTATGATGCTTACAGAAAGGAGATTTTCAATCTACATGTAATGCTGGTGCACACCATTCAAGATATGTCGGCATTAGGCAACACATCGGGGCAGAAAACAAAGGGAGATGTAGGGTGTGTCACATGCATGGATATGACAGCTAGCAGAAGACTTCCCAACTCGCACAAAACCATGTATTTGCGTCATCGTAGGTTCTTACGGAAAACTCACCCATACCGAAAGATGATAGATGAATTTGATGGTACAGCAGAGGCAGGTGTGGGCCTAAGACCATATGAAGGGGATGTGGTCCACAACATGGCTAAAAAATTAATGTTGTGCTTGGCAAGAACCACCCTTTGATGGTGAAACAAACACCCAAGGGTGAGGTGTTGAAGAAGAAATTGGTGTTCTATAAATTACCTTACTAGGAGATTCTAAATGTACGTCACTGCATCGATGTCATGCACGTAGAGAAGAACGTATGTGAAAGCATCCTTGGTACTCTACTCAAGATTAAAGGTAAAAGAAAGGATGGTGATGGTTCACGGCTCGATATGCTTGCCGATCAATCAAAACGCAAGAGTGAAGCACAAGATGATGACAAATTCATCAAAGCTCGCCAGAGTTACAATTTCAGTACAAAAGAAGCAACAGAGTTCTTCACGTATTTGTTGTCAGTTAAGACACCCTCTTCCTACTACGCAAACATCAGAAGTCTCGTGGATGTAAGCACATGTAAAATGAAGTTGGGACACATGAAGTCGGATGATTGCCACGTAATGTTGACACAAATCCTCCCGGTGGCCATCAGGAATCTGATGGACAATGTCACATCCCTAGTTTTGTTATGACCTAGGCTAGCCCTTCATGTTTGCATCATGTTTAAATTCCATTTAAATTTGAAATGGGGATTTGTGAAACCCTCAGAATCATTTTTGAAAATGATCCAAGTAAAAATTGCTCCAAAAGGGTCCAAGAAAATGCTCATGTTGCTCTCTGAAAATATTGGACAGAGATAAAAATCAAACCAATATTTAAAGAGCTCATAAGTATTTATTTTGGGCATTTGGAATTAATCTAGTATTTATTTGCGATGGATAAATATTTTTATATATACAAAATATTGTCCAATAATTCTGAATTTTGGTGAGGGGCTTTGGATTAATTCCTTAGGTCCCTGCAAAATTTGACAGAATTAAATAAAATGATTTGGTATTTTTATTGAATCAAAACAAATGTCAGAAAATAGAAAACAAAAACAAAATAGATAAAAGGAGGAATTACCTGGACTTACCTGGGCCACTTGCTGGCCTGGCACTTCAGCCAACTGGCCCAGCTGTGCGGCCCAACTCGCCTCCTCCTCTGTCTTCTTCCTCGCACCTACTGGCAGAGGCGTGTCGCCCGCACGCACACCGGACGCCACCTCCTGCTTCCACCTCCTGCTTCCTCCCCCCCCCCCATCCTCGACCGAGCGCCTGGAGATGCCCCAAGCCCCCTGGTCC
>NC_041392.1:635815780-635888908 GCF_002162155.2 Triticum dicoccoides | reverse complement strand
CTGGTCCTTCTCCCTCACTCTCTGCTCTCCCCTCGCCCTCTAGCCCCCTTCCCCGACCTCACCAGAGAGCGCTCCGCCGTCGCCGTGTTTCACCCGCGTGGCCACCGTCCTCCTTTCGCCGCGCCGCCGTATCCGGCATCTCCACTATCGAGCACCACGTCTCCATGCCAAAGGAAACAAGCCGAAGGGCTCCGCTTCATCGCCATCATCGTCGCCTTTGCCATCGGCCGCCAGAGATCCGCCTCGCCGCCCCACTCGCTCCGATGCTCCCCCGGCCCCGCCGTCTGCATCGGCCAACTCGCTGTGAGCCACTGACCCTCTTCCCTCCGCCTTTCCCTCGTGCGCGTCCCGTACCCGCCGTCCCGCAAGCTCCCGAGCTCACCGTCGGTGTCCTTGCTGCCGTCGTGGCTTGAGTTCGAGACAGCCGCGCCCTTGCCTGCATCGAGGTCCTCATGACCCCAGGGTGCCGCGGACCCCCTTGGGTGGCCTCCCCGTGACCTGTAGGCCGTTTTCGACCGGAGACGAACTCCGGCCGCCGCCTCAAGCCACGGTCCGGCGCCCCCGCAGCCTCCCACCAGCTCCCCTGGATGCGGACAACGACGGGCTACGCCCCGGTGGTCTTCGCGCGTCCAGACGCCGCTCGTAGCGCAATTCCGGCGAGTCACCGCCGCGCTATTGGTCGCCGCCGGCCAGAACTCCGGCGGGCTGACGTGGCATCTTAGTTAGGCACTAACTACCCCCTAGAGACACTTACAGTGGGCCCCAGCGCCACTAATCTAAATTGGATTATAAATAACCCCTCGGTTAAACTAACTATGACACTGACATGTGGCCCCCACACGTCAGGTTTGACCCGGGTTGACTGCTGACGCAGTGCTGACCTCAAGCTGACGCAATATATCATTTTCTGGTTTTAAATAAATCAAGAAATTCCAGAAATTGTTATAAACTTCAAAAATTCATAGAAATTCAACCGTAGCTCAGATTGAAATAATTTATATATGAAAAATGATTAGAAAAATTCAATCTATCCATCTGTACCATTTTCATGCATGACAAACCAACCTATACATGCTGTATATAGGAAAAGATATAAATGGCATATTTAAGAGCTTAATTTGGAGTTGCCTTTGAACCCTTGGTTCAAATGTACTTCAACCAAATAAATGCTAGATGCATTAACTCAAACAACATCACATACTCATGCCATGTTCACGCATCATATTGTTGCATATGCTTGTGTTTGATGGCCGACACCGTTCCTTCTCAATAGGTCCTGCTCTAGAGACTGTTCGAGAGTACCTGTCTGAGGAGCAGTGCCCCCCTGTTGAACTACCAGGCAAGCAAAAACCCTTGTTCATTCCGATACAATCCTACTCTCTCGCTCCTGTTCTCATTTATTGCATTAGGACAACAACGATTCAACTGCTACTTTATGCTACGGTAGTTGAACCCATTCCTCTGCATGACCTGTCATTGCCACAGTAAATAGTGCAAACCTACTAGCATGTGTAGGAGTTGATTGAGCCATGTTGTGTTCCTACCATGCTTTGCCTGCTATTGCTTAGAGTATGTCAGGTCTGATTCATTGGGAATGAATTGGAGTGCAATGTTATGTTCTGATGCTGAGAGTTAAGTGTGAACACGATTTGGTAAAGGTAGCGGTGAGAGGCCATGTCGGAGTACATTGTGGGTTGTCTCATTGGGACCGTCCTTAAGAACTGAGTTTTGTGTAAGTTGTCCAATGATTAGCTACTATCACACATTGGGCTCCGGGCGCTCCAAGCTCTCTCGACTTATTAACCGCCTTGATCTCTGTCCAGGAGTTGCAAATAGTTTATGGTGTTTGTAGGTAGTGCTATTTTTCTACCGAGTGGCACCCGCCGGGGTGGGCTCGGGACAGACTAGGCACAGGTGGCACGGTGTACCAAGTGGCACCCGGATGGTGGGCTTGGGAACCCTACTCACATTGTTTGGGGCCGTGAGCAACACCCCGGCCGGATCTCCTTGCGGATGGAACCCAAATAGGCGATAAACCTGGACTAGAGTCTTGCGTGGTTAGTCAGGTCGTGGCCGACACCCTCGCCAGGCTTCCGCTTGAAGGTTGCCGAGATACATGATGTGTACATGGTGATAAGTGGTGAGAGCGTGTGTGAAGTACACCCCTGCAGGGTTATCATGATCTATTCGAATAGTCGTGTCCTCGATTATGGATTTCTTGTATGCTTACATGGTACATAGACAACTTAAAGTGGATTCTCTAAAATGCTCAAGACAAGTGTGAGTGCTATGGATGGCCTTCTCGTAATGAGATGGGAATGAATCCATAGTAGTGTATTGATGTGGTGATTAGTGGACTCATCTGTGCTGCTTCACCTCAAAGAAGTTTCTTGTAGTCGTAGAACAGGATAGCCACTGAGTCAAAGCTGGCTTGCTGAAACTAAACCCCACATTACCTTCTTGATACAAATGCATGTATGATAGGATCTGATGTAAGTCTTGCTGAGTACCTTTGTACTCACGTTGCTTTATTTATGTTTTTGCAGCGGAGATTTCGGTCTTATTAGTTTACTTGGACTTCGAAGAGTAGCTTGCACTTCAGCTATGATCTTGTACCCTTGGGAGGGACTTGTAGATAGTCAGGCTTCCCAGCCTTTTTCTTTTGTAGTTGTCTGTACTCAGACATGTAATGCTTCCGTTGCTAGCATGCTCCGAATGATGGGTCATGTGACCCCTGTTTGTATTACTGCTATGTGGCTCTTCTGAGCCTTTATCTATATGAGTTTGCGTTATGTTGTGATGCCATGTTGTACAACACATACTTGCCTGTTATGCGTACATGTGACGTGTATTGCTATGTGTGGGATCCGACAATCTAGTTGTTTATCCATGGCAGCCTCTCTTATGGGGAAATGTAGTCTAGTGCTTCCTTGAGCCATGGTAGTCCGCTACAGCCCGGTTCACCGGAGTCCTGGTAGCCCAGCACTACTGCTCAGAACACTTGACTGGCCGGCATGTGTTCCACTTCGTTCCTATGTCTGTCCCTTCGAGGAAATGTCACGCGGTGACTTTCGGAGTCCTGCCTAGCCTGCTACAGCCCGGGTTCCCCGGAGTCCTGTTAGCACAGTGCTACAGCCCGGATTCATACGCTGTTGACCGACATGCTCGATGTGATTCATGTATGCCTGTCTCCATAGGTCTGTGCCGCTTTGGGTTCGCGACTAGCCATGTCGGCCCGGGTTCTCTATCATATGGATGCTAGCGACACTGTCATATACGTGAGCCAAAAGGCGCAAACGGTCCCGGGCCATGGTAAGGCGACACCCGTGGGGATACCGTGCGTGAGGCTGCAAAGTGATATGAGGTGTTACATGCTAGATCGGTGTGACTTAGAATCGGGGTCTCGACAACTTTGGTATCAGAGCCTGACTGCGTGTAGGATTACCAAGCCAACCTGGTCAAAGTTGAGTCTAGAAATTCTTTAGCTATATAGGGGAATTGATTGTGGAAGGGAACGTAAGGCTCTTTTTACTCCTTATACCTCATGCCCTTCTGATCTGAGTCATCCTATCCTTCCTACGGGGTTAAGGAACTAGGCTTTCTCTTTCGTCTATCAGGATCACGTGTTACTACTCTGTAGTCTCTTAGGATTGGTTGATCAGAGTCATATTCCAGTTTTCAAGTACTTCCAGTGTAGTATGTTTAGTAATATCCCAGAACCTTGAGTGAGGATGTTGAGTATGGTGTTACCCCATCTTTTGCACAATGTCTCATTTCGAGCATTTTACTGCCATTATGCTGCCGGAATTGTCCTAGGAGTTCAAGAGATAGTATTTTTTCCTCGTACTATATTCTACATCCTTATGATGATGTTGAATCCATCCTTGTTTCCTTGGTTGGTTCTTCAGGATGTCGTCAGTTAACCGAAGTTCTGTTGCTCGTAGCGGGAACCACGGAGATGGTAGGGATGAGCATCCTCCCGACCAGCCTTCGTTGGCAGAGTTCATGTTAGAGATGGAGAAGAACAAGCGAGAGTCTAACCGCTTGTTAGCACGTATTGAGGAGAACACCTCCCATCAGTGCAAAGAGTCAGCGTCCATCTATGATATCATTAGTCTGAAACCACCTACCTTCAATCATTCCATTGAACCACTCGATGCAGATGACTGGCGCCGTAGTATCACACACAAGCTACGTTCTGCGAACGTAGCTGAAAGTGACAAGGTCACCTATGCTGCTTATCATCTGGAAGGTCCTGCTAGTATTTGGTGGCAGAACTATGAGGCTATGCTTCCAGCTGGCCAGATAACCACATGGAGAGATTTCACTGAGGCTTTTCGTGAGCATCACATTCCTCAGGCTCTCATTGACCGCAAGAGAGAAGAGTTTTGTAGTTTCACCCAGAGTAAGATGGTTGTTGATGCTTACAGTAGAGAGTTTGAGAACCTTGCCCGCTATGCTACAGAAGAGGTGTCCACGGAGACCAAGAAGCAGGCTAGGTTCCGGAAGGGTCTCAACCCCAAGTTGCGTCGTGATCTCCACTTGCATCATTGCAATACATTCCAGGCTCTTGTGACAAGGCCATTAATGCAGAGACAGCTCAACTCACATACGAGGAGTCTCGTAAGCACACCCATGATTTGGGTTCTTCCTCCGGTTCTAGTTCTCAGAAGCGCCGGATTTGGGTTCCTAACTCCGCTCTTCCACCCGGTTATACACTAAGGCCTTCTTATGTGGCGCCTCACCCAGCTCAACTGTATGCTCCACCCAGGCCTATCGGTAGACCGCTTGTCAATGCGGGTCCACGTCCTACCTCAGGGACTTGCTTCACATGCGGAGAGCCAGGATAGTATGCACGTCACTGCTCTCAAACCAATTATGCTCCACCCCAGCCTAAGAAGTCTATTGGTCGTGGTAAGCCATCACACAAGATGATCAGTGTCAAGTTAGCTCCCACTGAACGTGGACATGTGCATCACGTCTCAGCTAAAGACGCTCATGATGATCCAAATGTCGTTCTTGGTACCCTCCTTGTCAACTGTCATCCAGCTTCGGTTCTATTTGATACTCGAGCATCTCATTCCTTCATTTCCGAAAGTTATGCCAGCTTGCACAACATATCCTTTTGTGATATGCCCTCTGCACTGGTAATTCAAACTCTTGGATCCAAATGGCAAACTTCTAGTGTAAGCCATGGTAATGAAATCCTTGTTGACAGACTTGTATTCCTTGCATCACATATAGCCCTCAAGTCTACGGATATTAACATCATCTTGGGTATGGACTGGATGAAAGCTCATTATGCCAAGATTGATTGTTACACTAGGTCTGTTCAGCTTACACACCCATCTAGCAAGATAGTCACCGTCTCCACTAGAGTTGCAAAGCGTCAGCTCTACTCTCTTAATGCTAACCCTCTTCCAGACCTTGAAGATATCTCGGTAGTCCGTGACTTTTCGGATGTCTTTCCAGAGGAACTGCCAGGTATTCCACCTGACAGAGATGTAGAGTTTGTCATAGATCTTATCCCAGGAACCGCTCCAATATCTAGGAGACCTTACAAGACGGCACCCTTAGAACTAGATGACCTTAAGAAACAACTTGATGAATCCTTGCAAAAGGGTTTCATCCGTCCTAGTTCTTCTCCCTGGGCTTGCCCCGTCCTCTTCGTCAAGAAGAAGGATGGTAAGGACCGGATGGTTGTAGATTATCGTCCCGTTAATTTGGTCACGATAAAGAACAAATATCCGCTCCCCAGGATCAACGACCTGTATGATCAGCTCGCTGGATCCTCGGTCTTTTCCAAGATGGATTTGAGGTTAGGCTACCACCAAATCAAGATCAGAAGTGGGGACATTCCTAAGATGGCTTTTGTCACTCGTTATGGTCAATACGAGTACACCGTCATGTCTTTTGGTCTAACAAATGCTCCAGCTACCTTCTCTCGCTTGATGAACTCGATCTTCATGGAGTACTTAGATAAGTTCGTCGTGGTTTACCTCGATGATATCCTTATTTACTCGAAGAACGAGGAAGAGCATGCCGAACATCTTAGACTTGTGCTAGAAAAACTCAGAGAGCACCACCTTTATGCCAAGTTCTCCAAGTGCGAATATTGGTTGCCAGAAGTGACCTATCTCGGCCACGTGATCTCTGGCAAGGGCATTGCCGTTAATCCTGAGAGAGTTCAGGCCATTCTTGATTGGACTACGCCTGAAACAGTTAAGCAAGTTAGGAGTTTCCTTGGTCTAGCCAGTTATTGTCGCCGCTTCGTTGAGAACTTATCCAAAGTGGCCAAACCACTCACGGAACTTCCGAAGAAAGATAAAAAGTTTGAGTGGTCCCCACACTGTGAGCACAGTTTTCAGGAACTGAAAAGACGCCTGACTTCTGCTCCCATACTTGTGCCACCGGATTTCACTAAGGACTTTGTTATCTATTGTGATGCATCACGACAGGGACTAGGTTGCATTCTCATGAAAGATCGCCATGTGATTGCCTATGCATCTCGACAGTTGCATCCACATGAGGAGAATTATGCTACACATGATCTAGAGCTTGCAGCCGTAGTCTATGCACTTAAGACCTGGCGACATTACCTTCTCGGTAAACGTTGCGAGATTTACACCGATCACCAGAGTCTCAAGTATATCTTCACCCAACCAGATTTGAACCTTAGGCAAAGACGTTGGCTAGAGTTGATCTCAGATTATGACTTAGGGATTACCTACACCCCAGGCAAGGGGAATGTCATGGCTGATGCGCTAAGTCATAAGTCCTATTGCAACAATCTTATGTTGCAGCAGGGCCAACCACTTCTCCATGAGGAATTCTGTAAGCTTAATCTTCACATTGATCCTCATGGATTCCTTTCTACCTTGGTGGCGAAACCTACTCTTGTGGATCAAATCATCTCTTCTCAGAAGCAGGATACTGGAATTTCCCGGATCAAGAGAAACATTAACAAGGGAGTTGGTGGTAGTTTCTCTATAGATGGTCGTGGTGTTGTTCTCTTTGAGAGTCGCTTGGTGGTTCCCAAGAATCAACATCTTCGACAATTAATCCTTAAGGAGGCGCATGAATCTCCTCTCACAATTCATCCCGGTAGTACTAAGATGTATCAGGACCTACGCCAGAGGTTCTGGTGGACTAGGATGAAGAGAGAAATTGCTCAGTTTATTGCTAACTGCGACGTTTGTCATCGCGTTAAGGCAGAACATCAAAGACCTGCTGGCACCCTTCAACCTTTAGCTATTCCTGAGTGGAAATGGAATAAAGTTGGTATGGACTTCATCACCAGCTTTCCCAGGACCAAGAAAGGGAATAATGCTATCTTCGTAGTCATTGATCGTCTTTCCAAAGTGTCTCGCTTCCTACTTGTTCGGGAGAGTATCACTGCTAGTCAGCTCGCTGACTTATATATTTCTCGAATAGTGTCACTTCATGGTGTTCCACTAGAGATCAATTCAGACCGTGGTAGTCTTTTCACTTCTCATTTCTGGGAGAGTTTCCAAACTGCCATGGGCACCCACCTTTCCTTCAGTACTGCTTTCCACCCTCAATCAAGTGGTCAGGTGGAAAGGGTCAACCAAATTCTCGAAGACATGCTTAGAGCTTGTGTTATCTCATTCGGTATGGATTGGGAGAAGTGTCTTCCCTTCATCGAGTTTGCTTATAACAATAGCTACCAATCCAGCCTCAAGAAAGCTCCTTTTGAGGTTCTGTATGTACGAAGATGTCGAACACCTTTGAACTGGTCAGAAACCGGTGAAAGACAATTCTTTGGACCAGATATGATCCAGGAGGCAGAAGAGCAAGTTCGCATCATTCGTGAGAATTTGAAAACAGCCCAATCTCGTCAAAAGAGCCAGTATGATCGTAGTCATAAGGAAGTGGCTTATGAAATTGGCGACAAAGCTTACCTTTGGGTTACCCCTTTGAAGGGTACCCATCGATTTGGTATCAAGGGAAAGTTGTCTCCTCCTTACATTGGTCCGTTTCTCTATCTCGCTAAACGAGGAGAGGTTGCCTACCTATTGGAACTACCCCCACATCTTTCTCGAGTTCATGATGTCTTCCACGTCTCTCAACTCAGGCGTTGCTTCTCGGATCCCATCCGCGGAGTGGACCACGAAACCCTTGATCTCCAAGATAACCTCACTTATCGAGAGTACCCTGTCTGCATCCTTGATCAAGAAGAGCGTGTCACCCGGCGTCATAAAATCAAGTTTCTCAAGGTTCAGTGGTCTCATCATTCCCAGAGAGAAGCTACCTGGGAGCGTGAAGATAGTCTTCGACTTGAGTACCCCGCTTTCTTTCCGCCAACTCCTGAATCTCGGGACGAGATTCTTCCGTGTGGGGGCGAGTTGTCACATCCCTAGTTCTGGTATGACCTAGGCTAGCCCTTCATGTTTGCATCATGTTTAAATTCCATTTAAATTTGAAATGGGGATTTGTGAAACCCTCAGAATCATTTCTGAAAATGACCCAAGTAAAAATTGCTCCAAAAGGGTCCAAGAAAATGCTCATGTTGCTCTCTGAAAATATTGGACAGAGATAAAAATCAAACCAATATTTTAAAGAGCTCATAAGTATTTATTTTGGGCATTTGGAATTAATCCAGTATTTATTTGCGTTGGATAAATATTTTTATATATACAAAATGTTGTCCAATAATTCTGAATTTTGGTGACGGGCTTTGGATTAATTCCTTAGGTCCCTGCAAAATTTGACAGAATTAAATAAAATGATTTGGTATTTTTATTAAATCAAAACAAATGTCAGAAAATAGAAAACAAAAACAAAATAGAAAAAAAGGAGGAACTACCTGGACTTTCCTGGGCCACTTGCTGGCCTGGGACTACAACCAATCGACCCAGCTGTGTGGCCCAGCTCGCCCAGCTCGCCTCCTCCTCTGTCTTCTTCCTCACGCCTATTGGCAGAGGCGTGTCGCCCGCGCGCGTACCGGACGCAACCTCCTGCTTCCTCCCCCACATCCTTGACCGAGCGCCTGGAGATGCCCCAAGCCCCCTGGTCCTTCTCCCTCACTCTCTGCTCTCCCCTCGCCCTCTAGCCCCCTTCCCCGACCTCATTAGAGAGCGCTCCGCCGTCGTCGTGTTTCACCTGCGTGGCCATCGTCCTCCTTTCGCCGCGCCGCCGTGTACGGCATCTCCACTGTCGAGCACCACGGCTCCACGCCGAAGGAAACAAGCCGGAGGGCTCCGCTTCATTGCCATCGTCGTCGCCTTCGCCATCGGCCACCGGAGATCTGCCTCGCTGCCCCACTCGCTCCGACGCTCCCCTGGCCCCGCCGTCTGCACCGGCCAACTCGCCGTGAGCTACTGACCCTCTTCCCTCCGCCTTTTTCCTCGCGCGCGTCCCGTAACCGTCATCCCGCAAGCTCCCGAGCTCACGGTCGGTGTCCTTGCCACCGTCGTGGCTTGAGCTCGAGACAGCCGTGCCCTTGCACTGCATCGAGGTCCTGATGACCCCAGGGTGTCGCGGAGCCCCTTGGGTGGCCTCCCCGTGCCCCGTAGGCTGTTTTCGCCTGGAGCCAAACTCCGGCCGCCGCCTCGAGCCCCGCTCCGGCGAGCTCCGGCGCCCCCGCAGCCTCCCACCAGCTCCCCTAGATGCGGACGACGACGGGCTATGCCCCGGTGGTCTTCGCGCGTCCAGACGCCGCTCGTAGCGCAATTCCGGCGAGTCGCCGCCGCGCTATTGGTCGCCGCCGGCCAGAACTCCGGCGGGCTGACGTGGCATCATAGTTAGGCACTAACTACCCCCCTAGAGACACTGACAGTGGGCCCCAGCGCTACTAATCTAAATTGGATTAGAAATAACCCCTCGGTTAAACTAACTATGACACTGGCGTGCGGCCCGCACACGTCAGGTTTGACCCGGGTTGACTGCTGACGCAGTGCTGACCTCAAGCTGACGCAATATATCATTTTTTGGTTTTGAATAAATCAGGAAATTCCAGAAATTGTTATAAACTTCAAAAATTCATAGAAATTCAACCGTAGCTCAGATTGAAATAATTTATATATGAACAATGATCAGAAAAATTCAATCTATCCATATGTATCATTTTCATGCATGACAAACTAACCTATACATGCTGTATATATGAAAACATATAAATGGCATATTTAAGAGCTTAATTTGTAGTTGCCTTTGAACCCTTGGTTCAAATGGACTTCAACCAAATAAATGCTAGATGCATTAAATCAAAAAACATCACATACTCATGACATGTTCATGCATCATATTGTTCCATAGGCTTGTGTTTGATGGCCGACACCGTTCCTTCTCGATAGGTCCTGCTCCGGAGAGTGTTCGAGAGTACCTGTCTGAGGAGCAGTGCCCCCCTGTTGATCTACCAGGCAAGCAAAACCCCTTGTTCATTCCGATACAATCCTACTCTCTCGCTCCTGCTCTCATTTATTGCATTAGGACAACAATGATTCAACTGCTACTTTATGCTGCGGTAGTTGAACCCATTCCTCTGCATGACCTGTCATTGCCATAGTAAATAGTTAAAACCCACTAGCATGTGTAGGAGTTGATTGAGCCATGTTGTGTTCCTACCATGCTTTGCCTGCTATTGCTTAGAGTATGTCAGGTTTGATTCATTGGGAATGAATTGGAGTGCAATGCTATGTTCTGATGCTGAGAGTTAAGTGTGTGAACACGATTTGGTAAAGGTTGTGGTGAGAGGCCATGTAGGAGTACATGGTGGGTTGTCTCATTGGGACCATCCTTAAGAACTGAGTTCTGTGTAAGTTGTCCAATGACTAGCTACTACCACACATTGGGCTCCGAGCGCTCCAAGCTCTCTCGACTTATTAACCGCCTTGATCTCTGTCCAGGAGTTGCAAATAGTTTCTGGTGTTTGTAGGTAGTGATATTTTTCTACCGAGTGCACCCGGCAGGGTGGGCTCGGGACAGACTAGGCACAGGTGGCACGGTGTACCAAGTGGCACCCGGATGGTGGGCTTGGGAACCCTGCTCACATCGTTTGGGGCCGTGAGCGACACCCTGGCCGGATCTCCTTGCGGATGGAACCCAAATAGGCGATAAACCTGGACTAGAGTCTTGCGTGGTTAGTCAGGTCGTGGCCGACAGCCTCGCTAGGCTTCCGCTTGAAGGTTGCCGAGATACATGAAGTGTACATGGTGATAAGTGGTGAGAGCGTGTGTGAAGTACACCCCTGTAGGGATATCATGATCTATTCGACTAGCCGTGTCCTCGGTTATGGACTTCTTGGATGCTTACGTGGTACATAGACAACTTAAAGTGGATTCTCTAAAATGCTCAACACAAGTGTGAGTGCTATGGATGGCCTTTTTATAATGAGACAGGAATGAATCCATAGTAGTGTATTGATGTGGTGATTAGTGGACTCGTGTGCGCTGCTTCACCTCAAAGAAGTTTCTTGTAGTCGTAGAACAGGATAGCCACTGAGTCAAAGCTGGCTTGCTGCAACTAAACCCCACATTGCCTTCTTGATACAAATGCATGTATGATAGGATCTAATGTAAGTCTTGCTGAGTACCTTTGTACTCATGTTGCTTTATTTATGTTTTTGCAGCGAAGACTTCGGTCTTATTAGTTTACTTGGACTTCGACGAGTAGCTTGCACCTCAGCTACGATCTTGTACCCTTGGGAGGGACTTGTAGATAGTCTGGCTTCCCAGCCTTTTTCTTTTGTAGTTGTCTGTACTCAGACATGTAATGCTTCCGTTGCTTGCATGCTCTGAATGATGGGTCATGTGACCCCTGTTTGTATTAATGCTATGTGGCTCTTCTGAGCCTTTATCTATATGAGTTTGCGTTATGTTGTGATGCCATGTTGTACAGCACATACTTGCATGTTATGCGTACGTGTGACGTGTATTGCTATGTGTGGGATCCGACAATCTAGTTGTTTATCCTTGGCAGCCTCTCTTATGGGGAAATGTAGTCTAGTGCTTCCTTGAGCCATAGTAGTCCGCTACAACCCGGTTCATCGGAGTCCTACTAGCCCAGCACTACTGCTCAGAACACTTGACTGGCCGACATGTGTTCCACTTCGTTCCTATGTCTGTCCCTTCGGGGAAATGTCACGCGGTGACTTCCGGAGTCCCAGGGACGACTTCAGAGTAAAGCCGACTCCTGACTGGCAACTTCCGGAGAAGCCGGCTCTGGGGAGTCGGCCTGCGACTCCGGCAAAACCCCATGACGTCATCAAGAGGGACGGGGCAGGGGAGTGGCTACAGCGAAGCCCACCCCCGCCCCTTACCAAGGGCAGGCATGGCCACAACACGCCGTACCCCGGAAGATCTCTGTGCGGCATGGCACTGTTGCCATGCCGGCCCTGACATCAGCACCGCAGGGCCGAATCCTGCACCCACGACAGCTTGTCTGTATGGCCTAGAGGCAGCAGGCCCCACCAGTCAGTGAGACCTCAGGAGACGGCAGGAGAACCACCAGTCGGACTCATTGAGAGCCGGCCCCGGGGAGTCGGTCGAGCCCTCCCCCGGGGCCCACGTACAGGTAATCAAGATGTGATGGGGAGTGGCAATAGTGATCACCCGCCAGGCGGCGGGGCTATTGCCACGACCTCATGATCAAGCCCGTGTCATCAGAAGCATGGCTAGAGTAATCAGCAGCCGGCAAGACCCGCCCGCGGCGGACGCGACCTGTCAGCTCCGTACTAGGCCAGTCGGCAAGGCCCACCAGTCGGCGGGCCCCAGCAGTCGGCGGAGAAGACGGAGGCCAGAGGCACTGACGGCTGGGCCCGCGTCCAGCCGGATTACCATTGTACCCCTAGGGGGTAGGCCTATATAAACCCCCCAGGGCACGCATGCAATGGGTTGGAACCCATTAGCTCTAGACCATATCAGATAAAAGGGAGAGAGCTAGCCTTGCCCTCTCCTGCCACCGAGAAACAGCTCAAGGAGCAACCGTGTAAACACTTTGCCATAGTGATCATGCGGAGACCCCACAGAGCAGCAGTAGGGGTATTATCTCCCGGAGAGCCCTGAAGCTGGGTAAGATTCGCCGGCGTGCATGCCTTCGCTCATCCCATTTCCAGGCACCGGCGACGTTCTACTCGCCCCCACCATGATAAGCCATCCTTTGGCATATGTCGCACCAAACCCCCGACAATATCATCTTTCTTCAACACACACACACACAAAAGATATCCCTTTAAAATGAACTAAGTTAGGCAAGCTTTTATCTTCCAACTCTCCAAGTTGTTATTTAGCTTAACAACTAGCTCAGGGGTATCCAACACAGATTCTTGGAGAAGGGGTGGTTTACAAGAAACCAACTTGATCACGAGCTCAACATAGCGGTCAGGGAATAGCTTGGTGATACTTCCGAGAGGATATTCAGAAAATCACGAACCACCGATATTTATTAAGCTCGAGAACAATCTTGCTTTTCACAGCAAGACGATATGATCAAATAAGCAAGGGATTGAATAATCCTAACTCATTGATCCAAGAGTGCACCAGAAATAAGGACTAGGTAGCACAATCTATCTTAGAATGATGATTCAATAACCAACATGCTAAGAATCTTATATTTATTAATCGAAGGCACCATACGAACTCCCACGTTAATTCTAGAGGTTGTAAATTTTTATCCATCCAATCAAAAGTCTAATTCATCCACTGTCGTTGGATTAAGTCCCCATCTCCTAACAACGTGAGGCCATCCTAGAGAAAAAAACAACGTGCAGTCTCTTTTTTTATCTTAATCTTAAAAGGAAAGAAAAGCAAGACATCTCTACATGTTGTCTCCCCTCCGATCGCTGGAGAACAAGATCATGGCATAGACGCCACATCTTCAGTTCTCCCTCCTGTGCACGCATCCCCATCTCCACATCCTGCTCCGCCAGGAATCGTCTCTCACCGTCTCACATCGTGGCCGGCTGGCCGGCCACTGATTATGTTGGGACCAACACGCATCGGTTAGAGATGATGAGGGTTGAGAGGAGAGCCATGATCGCCTTGCCACACCTGCTTGACGAGAAAGATGCAGCTGGAAGGAGGGCATCATCAACAACTACGAGGATATGGACCAAAATCACCCATGAGCTGCTGATATGTTCTCCCCGTAGGCTCCTTTTCTTTGCTGTGGGGCATCCGGGAACCCTACCGCATCTGGATGCGTCTTCTCTCCATACCATCCTCAGATTCATGTTCCATCTAAAAGAAAGCTACAATCTAGTCAAGCCTCTTCCATGTTCTTTCACGCTGCAATTGCGATCAAATAGATGAAACCATCCTACAATGGTTGATGCAGGCATCCAACATATAATCAAAGGTGTACCCATAGAAGTTTCAATTTGATTGGGTGGTCACCGTCGTACATGAGAACCAGTGAAACCAGCCTCTCGCCGATCCACTTCTCTTGAACCTTGCTGCAGTCTATGCAGCTAAGGACAATGTCCTTCGAATCTCCTCAAATTTCATGGCCTGACCACAATGCAATAGGTGATGAACGATAAACTAAATAAGGTGTTGCTTCGATGAGTGACATTTGAATCAGTCATGCAGCCATCATTAATTGTTGGTGAGACTGTAGATCAGAGGAACTACTCCAGCCTGATAGTGAAGCGATTCACTTTCCATATGCTGCAGGAGTTCATCACCGGTCGCTCATATCCTCATACTGTAGGCAGGTAATGTTGGGGAACGTAGCAATAATTCAAAATTTTCCTACGTGTCACCAAGATCAATCTATGGAGTCATCTAGAAATGAGGGAGGAGTGGATCTACATACCCTTGTAGATCGTGCGCGGAAGCGTTCAAGAGAACGGGGTTGATGGAGTCGTACTCATCGTGATCCAAATCACCGATGATCCTAGCGCCGAACGGACGGCACCTCCGCGTTCAACACACGTACGGAGCAGCGATGTCTCCTCCTTCTTGATCCAGCAAGGGGGAAGGAGAGGTTGATGGAGATCCAGCAGCACGATGGCATGGTGGAAGTAGCGGGATTCCAACAGGGCTTCGCCAAGCGCTGCGGGAGGAGGGAGATGTGTCATGGGAGGGGAGAGGGAGGCGCTAGGGATTAGGTTTGGTTGCCCTCCCTCCCCCCCCACTATATGTAGGGCCAAGGGAGAGGGGGAGGGCGCAGCCTTGCCCCTTCCTCCAAGGAAGGGTGCGGCCAAGGGGGGGAGGAGTCCATCCTCCCCAAGGCACCTCGGAGGTGCCTTCCCCCTTTAGGACTCTCCCCTCCTCTTGTCCCTTTGGCGCATGGGCCTCTAGGGGCTGGTGCCCTTGGCCCATGTAGGCCAAGGCGCACCCCCTACAGCCCATGTGGCCCCGGGGCAGGTGGCCCCACCCGGTGGACCCCCGGGACCCTTCCGGTGGTCCCGGTACAATACCGGTGACCCCAAAACTTGTCCCGATAGCCGAAATAGCACTTCCTATATATAAATCTTTACCTTCGGACCACTCCGGAACTCCTTGTGACGTCCGGGATCTCATCCGGGACTCCAAACAACTTTCGGGTTACCGCATACTAATATCTCTATAACCCTAGCGTCACTGAACCTTAAGTGTGTAGACCCTACGGGTTCGGGAGACATGCAGACATGACCGAGATGACTCTCCGGTCAATAACCAACAGCGGGATCTGGATACCCATGTTGGCTCCCACATGTTCCACGATGATCTCATCGGATGAACCACGATGTCAAGGACTTAATCAATCCCGTATACAATTCCCTTTGTCTAGCGGTATGATACTTGCCCGAGATTCGATCGTCGGCATCCCGATACCTTGTTCAATCTCGTTACCGGCAAGTCTCTTTACTCGTTCCGTAACACATCATCCTGTGATCAACTCCTTGATCACATTGTGCACATTATGATGATGTCCTACCAAGTGGGCCCAGAGATACCTCTCCGTTTACACGGAGTGACAAATCCCAGTCTCGATTCGTGCCAACCCAACAGATACTTTTGGAGATACCTGTAGTGTACCTTTATAGCCACCCAGTTACGTTGTGACGTTTGGCACACCCAAAGCACTCCTACGGTATCCGGGAGTTGCACAATCTCATGGTCTAAGGAAATGATACTTGACATTAGAAAAGCTCTAGCATACGAACTACATGATCTTGTTCTAGGCTTAGGATTGGGCCTTTGTCCATCACATCATTCTCCTAATGATGTGATCCCGTTATCAATGACATCCAATGTCCATGGTCAGGAAACCGTAACCATCTATTGATCAACGAGCTAGTCAACTAGAGGCTTACTAGGGACATGGTGTTGTCTATGTATCCACACATGTATCTGAGTTTCCTATCAATACAATTCTAGCATGGATAATAAACAATTATCATGAACAAGGAAATATAATAATAACTAATTTATTATTGCCTCTAGGGCATATTTCCAACAGGTAATACATTATTGCTAATCCCTCTGCCCTAATCTACAGTCCGTTCCATTCATGGCAGAACCCCAAAGAAATCTAATAAATCTGTAACAATTAACAAAGAAAAATTGCTATTGCATATACCCATCTACCGACAGCTAGCAACACTATTCATGAGTCGATCATGACAAGATTATTATCCAACATAGAGGAGAACTAGTTGCATCTTCAGCGGCAAGCAGGTAATCCCTTTCAATTAAATTAAGATCGTCTTTTTGGTGGGGGCATAAACTGTATGGGAGCATTGTAGAATGGCAATACTGAAGCAATGATGATATACGAGCCAGTTGCTATATCCAACTGAAGTGGTATCGCACCCATGGTTCATGATCTTTGATGGATGGGAATCATATTTGTTGCTGCTGTTTGGTACGTGACAGTTGGTGTTCGAAAGTTTGAGGAAGTACATAAAAATATTGCCAGGAAATTAGTTGATGTTTTGTACGGATAGAATTTAGATATCCTCCTTTGTTTTTGTCTGAATATACATGCTAAATATCCAATTGTCCACATGGTATATCTAACAATTATGCTTACCGTGGTTAAGCAAATGTACGAGGCCTAGACTTCCAAAATGTTCTTATGTACGAAAGACATTAAAGTTATAACATCTTCCTTCCATCTATCAACCACTGACTGTTCCATGCAATATGGATTAGCGAATATATCTGATCATATGATGTGAAAAGGTCATCCATAACTTACAAAATTTTCAAACGTACGGTTTCTAATCCTATGCAATTTATTATGCTTAACAAAACAAAATGTAGAAATTGACTTTCAGAGAATCTATAATTTAATAATAAGAGACCACATATATGGGTTAAATACGATGATTTGAATTGTAGGTGTTTCACCTAATTTTGTCCATAGTACCAAAGACTGAAAAACATGACAACTAATGGGTAGGTGCAGCAGGCAGCAAAAGTGAGGGAAGAGGTGTATGTTGCTTTTTATGAGAGGTTCAACATTAAGGTGGACTACGAAGATGAAGTAATCACTCTCTCCTAAAAAATACAAAAACACCTTCGGATCCACACGGCAAAGATGATCTATCTGGGCATGAACTTTCTTTTGATAATTCCGAGGTCAGCTTCACTCTAGCTATATTGTTTGTCGTTTTCATAATTCCAATTTAAGCCATAGTTCCAGCCAGAAAATTGTACAACTCGGCATCGGTTATTTGCTAGCCAATTGTTAGTAATTTTTCAAGTAACATATAGTTTTATACATGAAATACTATACTATAGACTACTGTAAATTATATGTAATATGATATTTGATCATTTGATATTTTTTATTGTAACAATCAGATCGGCCCGATCTATGTGGAGGCAATATCATGTATTTTGCATATTGCACCTCCAGGTTCTTGAAGCTCAGTTGCTTATTTGCAAACTTTCTGAGACGGTAAAGCAAAATCCACATATTTGCTTTTGTATAATAAGATCTTTCAAATATTGTGCATCAAAACTGTTTGAAGTAACCTGTATTACCACCGGGCAATAAATTTTGTGGGAGCAACATAAATAGATAATAGAGAATGTATGGAACTGCTACTCCATAAATTTCATAAAGTTGGTATTCAATTTTTAATAGAGTTATGGTTCAGTAGCAAGCTCTTACTAGAAGTGATCGAGCGTAATATGGCAGTAACTTGGTAATATAATTATGAAACATCATGTTGCAACACAACTAATATTTTTGTAAAAGGAAAATTTACTTGACACGAGTAATCAAGCAAAAAGTTAAGTATGCTTTCAATAAGCTTTAGAATGTGTATTTCAAAGTTTTATAATACCTACTATCCCTTTCAAAGTATAATGTGGATGCTAACCGTCAAAATTCATGCTTTTATAGTCACTTGATTCATATTCGAATGCGGTTTGTGTGAATGTACTTTTGTAATCATTGATTTAAATTTATATGAGAAAATAACAATCAAATCATGAATTTGCAAGTTAAAACACATGTTATATTTTGGGACCTTGACAGTAGTCAGTAGATGACTCCGTGCGCAATATTGGTTATCAAGAGCTTTCAACGATTTTATTAGATAAATAAATCCCTCGCCGTGCAGCTGCACGGGTTGATGACTAGTGAGAATAATTTCCATTTACTACCAAGCAACGAGTTGCTCGGAGTATTGATCTCACACATGACAATTCACTTTTCGGCATTCCGGTTACAACAACATGAGGACCGAGGAATGAATTATGACGGTGAGAAGTATCACTGCATCAAGAATTCATAAGAGATGGTGCAATTCCTATGATATTCTCGACACAAATAGGGTAATACTCCAAGGTAGAACAGAACAAAAGCTGGTTTGGCATTTGATCTGTGGAATACCACTACTTTGACCCAATCTTGGATATGGATGAGGTTCTGGAGTTTATTTATCCTATTCCTTCTGAAATAGAATAGCTTGACGGACCACAAGAATAGTAGGCATCGATGAACACGATCGCACACATACCCTTGACTATCAATTGATAGATGAAGGTCGGAATATAACTCAAGGGGGACAACTCAAAGGAACATATACTTTCTGAGTTGTAGATGCATAGATTAGTACGTCAAACGAGTTCAACATATTTCTTCCGGATAACCCATGTAGAGAGGTGGGACTGGCAAAGTCACAATTATGAATGGAGAACTCCTCAAGAGCTCCCTGGTTGTGATCTTTTGGATCAAAAGAACTTCTGCCATAAGCACTTCATGGTATTTGGAAGAAGGAAATACCCCGGACCTCGAGGACTATCGCAAAGGTTACTAATATCCTAAAGGAACTAGCAACAATATCAACAGGAAGTGAACAGAGTGATTCTTGGGTCAAGAACACAGGAGTAGAATACCTACTACTAAATGGCATCATGGGATACTTTCAAGAATGATGGCCAGAATCATCACACTGGGGATACGAAAGCATTGCTAAATTCTCGAGGACACCTAGGGTCATAATACTAACTCCAACATACACATCAAGGCAACAGAGTACCTCAACACACCGATTAGTGTGCTTAATCTGGCCCAAAAATACAACGGGAACATGGAGGAATGATTTGCAAGTGCATCAGACTATTTAGAAACCTAGGATGACTCGGACAACATAATGGCTGTAAATGCTCAAAATGATTTGAGACATCATGCAAAATGGTGGCATAACCACTCAACATCACAATATCAAAGTTCTGGGATCAACGGTCAACATACGGAAGTAGTAGGAACTGAATTGAGGCTTGAACTCAACAATCCTCGGCAACTACGGTTTAGTAACACGTCATCCAGAGAGATAGAAGACAAGCCTAGTTCTTAACCCCGTAGAAAAGATAAGATGACTCAGATCAGAAGGTCATGAGGATAAGGAGTAAAAGAGCCTTATGTTCACATCCACAATCAATTCCCTTATATAACTAAAGAATTTCTAGACACGACTTCGACCAGCTTGGCTTGGTAATCCTACAGGCAGTCAGGCTCTGATACCAACGCTGTCAGGACCCCGATTCCAAGTCACATCGATCTAGCCGGTAACACCTCATATCACTTTGCGGCCTCATGCACGGTATTCCCACGGGTGTCGCCTTACCATGGCCCGGGACCGTTTGTGCCTTTTGGCTCACGTATATGATAGTGTCGCTAGCATCCATATGACAGAGAACCCGGGCCGACATGACTAGTCGTGAACCCAAAGTGGCACTAACTTATGGGGACAAGCATACATGAATCAACATCGAGCATGTCGGTTAACAGCGTGCGAATCTGGGCTGTAGCACTGGGCTAACAGAACTCCGGGAACCCGGGCTGTAGCAGGCTAGGCAGGACTCCGGATGTCACCGCGTGACATTTCCCCGAAGGGACAAACACAGGAACGAAGTGAAACACGTGCCGGCCTGTCAAGTGTTCCGGAGCAGTAGTGCGGTGCTAGCAGGACTCCGGTGAACCGGGCTGTAGTGGACTACCATGGCTCATGGAAGCACAAGACTAC
Organism: Triticum dicoccoides; assembly: GCF_002162155.2. Classification (NCBI taxonomy): domain Eukaryota; kingdom Viridiplantae; phylum Streptophyta; class Magnoliopsida; order Poales; family Poaceae; genus Triticum; species Triticum dicoccoides. The sequence continues at coordinate 635,868,477 of NC_041392.1, read as the reverse complement.
ATTTCCCCATATGAGAGGCTACAAAGGATAAACAACTAGGTTGTCGGATCCCACACATACCAAGCATTTCAATCATACACACAATATGCTCGATATGTGTAAATACAACATGGCATCACAACATAACTCTACGACTCAAGTATTTATTCATTAGGCTCCGAGGAGCGAGATAACACAAACATGGGTCTCATGACCCAACATTCCGAGCATACAAGTCAAAGCACATGCGGAAGCTTGACATGTCTGAGTACAGACTTCTACAGATGAAAAAGACTGAGAAGCCTGACTATCTACCAGATCCTGCCGAGGGCACAAGATCGTAGCTGAGGTATCAAGCTAAACGTCGAAGTCCACGTGGAACTACTAGCGAGACTGAAGTCTCTCTGCAAAACATAAATTAAGCAAACGTGAGTACAAATGTACCCAGCAAGACTTACATCAGAACTAACTACATATGCATCGGTATCAACAAAGTGGGGGGTGGAGTTTAACTGCAGCAAGCCAGCTTTGACTCAGTGGCTAAACTCAACTACGATTGCAAGTAACTCTTTTGAGGTGGCGCACACGAGTCCACATATTCACCATACTAATACACCACTATGGATCTGCTCCCGTCTTCCTACGAGAACGCCATCCATAGCACTCACGCTTATCTTGCACATTTAAGAGTATCCACTTTCACTTGTCTATGAACTATGCAAGGGGTCCAAGTTTCCATATCCGAGGAATCCGGCTATTCGAATAGATGATGATAACCCTGCAGGGGTGTACTTCTTCACACACGCTCTCGCCACTTCCCACCATGTACACGTCGTGTATCTCGGCAACCTTCAAGCGGAAGCCTGGTGAGGGAGTCGGCCACGACCTAACTTACCACACAAGTCTCTAGTCCAGGTTTATCGCCTATTCGGGTTCCATCCGCAAGGAGATCCAGCCGGGGTGTCGCTCACGGCCCCAAATGATGTGTACAGGGTTCCCAAGCCCACCATCCGGGTGCCACTTGGTACACCAGGCCACTGTGCCTAGTCTGTCCCAAGCCCACCTGTACCGGGTGCCACTTGGTAGACTACTAACACTACCTACAAACACCAGAAACTAGTTGCAACTCCTGAACAGAGATCAGGTTGATTAATAAGTCGAGAGAGCTTGGAGCGCCCGGAGCCCAATGTGTGGTAGTAACTATTCATGGATCACAAACACAGAACTCAGTTCCTGAGGACAGCTGCAATGAGACAACCCACCATGTACTCCTACATGGCCTCTCACCACTACCTTTACCAAATCGTGTTCACACACTTAGCTCTCAACAGTAGGACATGTTCACAACTTTCCAATTCACCCCCGATGAATCAGACCTGACACAACTCTAAGCAATAGCAGGCATGACAAACAAACATGAATGAGTAGGCACATCAGGGCTCAAACAAATCCTACTCATGCTAGTGGGTTTCATCTATCTACTGTGGCAATGACAGGTCATGCAGAGGAAAGGGGTTCAACTACCGCAACATGTAACAATTGAATCGTTGTTGTCCTAATGAAGTAAAAGAGAGCAGGAGCGAGAGAGTGGGATTGTATCGGAATGAACAAGGGGGTTTTGCTTGCCTGGCACTTCTGAAGATAGTATAGTTCTTCATCGGTGTCATCGATCTCATCATCGGAATGTCGTCTACTGAGAGGGGACAATTACCGGCAAACAAGGAAGAACACAATCAATGCGATGCAACAATATGATGCATGATCATGACATGGCAATATGTTTTTGATTGAGCTAATGCAACTAGCAACAAGTTAAATGGAGTTGGTTTGAACACCATGTTCAAATTCAAACTCCATATGTGCTTTCTGAAATGCCATTAATTCAAATTGTCATATACAGTGTTGTAAGTTGTTCAAACATGCATGAGAATGGTATAGATGGTTAGATTGAATTTTTTTGATATTTTTCATATATAAAATATTTCATTTGGAGCTACGGTTGATTTTCTATGAATTTTTGAAGTTTTAAACATTTTTTGGAATTTTCTGAATTATTTTAAATCCAGAAAATGTTTAACTGCGTCAGCGTTGTGCAAGAATTACGTCAGCGAGTCAACTGACCCGGTCCAGGTCAAACCTGAACAGTGGGTCCCACTGGTCAGTGTCATGGTGCTGGTTAGGGTCGCTGACGTGTGGGCCCAGTCAACGGCCACGTCAGCGGGGTCAACTCAGGCACGTGGGTCCCGCTGGGTTTTAAACTAACCTAAACAGAAACAAAACTGGGATTAAATAGGGTGTGGGGCCCACTATCAGTGGCACATAGTTTAGTTAGCGGGGTGATTAGCCCCTAATGACGGCGCCACATCAGCCTCGCCGGAGTTCAGCCGGTGGCGACCAAAGCCGATGACGGAGACGACGCGGGAAGCGCTACAGGGGACGATTTCGGCCACGGTCGGTCCCATTGGAAAGCTGGCACTCGGCCGCATCCAATGGTGCAAGCGGGGTTGCCGGGAACGGCGTGTCGCAGCGACGGCGGCGGGCAGAAGCGGTGCCCGGAGTTGGGCTCGAGCGGGTCTGGGGCTCTAGTGCTTGAGCGAGCAAACTTAGTGGCTAGGCAGCCTCCTGGTGGCGCCAGGAGTGTGTCGATGCCCCTGGAGCGAGCAGGAGAGGCTTGGGAGCGCGGGCTCGCCGGCCATGGCGGACGGCGGCCTCGGGTGACCTCGGGGCTATGGCTAGAGGGTGGGCGCAAGCAAGGGGTCAGAGGGGAAACTGTTAGTAGCTCACCGCAGTTCGAAAGAACCAGTCGTGGAGCTCGGGGAGGCAGGGACGACGGCGAATCGGACGGCAGCATCCGGCGGCCATGGACGGGGAAGAAAGGTCGCGGCGTCGTCCTCGGGTCGTCCGGCCTTGCGTTGGTTGGCGGAGAGGTGCTTGGGGTTGGAGCGGAGCACGGGGGCACCGAAACGACTCCTGGGGAGCTCGGTGGCCATGCTAAACGGCGGCAGTGGTGACGACTACGCTCGGGCGTTCGCAGGAGAGAGAGACGGGGAGGGGATGAGTGAGCGAGCGGGAGGCCGAGGGGATTCAGGGGGCGCATGGCATTTCTAGTCGGTTGGTGGTGAGGCGGCAAGCAGGAGGTGGCCGGGCGCGTGCCGATGTGAGTTGGCCACGCGCACTCCCCACTGGCGCGAAGAAGACGACAGGGAGGGAAGGCTGCTGGGCTGGGCTAGCCAACTAGGCCACTAGGTAGGTTTGGGCCAGGTAAGCTCTCGTTTTTTTCCTATTCTGTTCTGTTTTTTGTTTTATTTAATCTTTTGCCACTGTTTTGAATTCAAGCAAATTCAAACAATGCCAAAACACTTCTCTGAATATTTTATGTCACTCAAAGAACTTCTCGAAATGAACATAAAATATAACAAAGCATTTGAAAATATATTCTTTATAATATGAATATATATTCAAATTCAAATACCATAGGGATTTAAATTCAATGCCAAAATGATTCCTTAAAAATGTTCACTATTTTTGGTTTAGACCCAAACCCTTGCAAAAAATATCAAACATTAATGAAGGCCATTTTGGTTTCACTGAATGCAACTTTAAGGGTTCTTGCGCTTCTTTTAATTGAATTTTGAGGCTTTCAGAATTCCCTCAATTTCCAGTTTCTTGAATTAAAACATCATGCATGGATGCAACTCACTGATGCAACTAAATACAAAGCAGAATTCTAGAGCTGTGACAACTGGTAGAAGAACTGCTGACAGTGTGGATAGATGTGCCTGCTGTAAAATGTTATGATGCTTACAGAAAGGAGATTTTCAATCTACATGTAATGCTGGTGCACACCATTCAAGATATGTCGGCATTAGGCAACACATCGGGGCAGAAAACAAAGGGAGATGTAGGGTGTGTCACATGCATGGATAGGACAGCTAGCAGAAGACTTCCCAACTCGCACAAAACCATGTATTTGCGTCACCGTAGGTTCTTACAGAAAACTCACCCATACCGAAAGATGATAGCTGAATTTGATGGTACAGCAGAGGCAGGTGTGGGCCTAAGACCATATGAAGGGAATGTGGTCCACAACATGGCTAAAAAATTAATGTTGTGCTTGGCAAGAACCACCCTTTGACGGTGAAACAAACACCCAAGGGTGAGGTGTTGAAGAAGAAATTGGTGTTCTATAAATTACCTTACTGGGAAATTCTAAATGTACGTCACTGCATCGATGTCATGCGCGTAGAGAAGAATGTATGTGAAAGCATCCTTGGTACTCTGCTCAAGATTAAAGGTAAAAGAAAGGATGGTGATGGTTCAGGGCTCGATATGCTTGCCGATCAATCAAAATGCAAGAGTGAAGCAGAAGATGATGACAAATTCATCAAAGCTCGCCAGAGTTACAATTTCAGTACAAAAGAAGCAACACAGTTCTTCACATATTTGTTGTCAGTTAAGACACCCTCTTCCTACTACGCAAACATCAGAACTCTCATGGATGTGAGCACATGTAAAATGAAGTTGGGACACATGAAGTCGCATGATTGCCACGTAATGTTGACACAAATCCTCCCGGTGGCCATCAGGAATCTGATGGACAATGTCACATCCCTAGTTCTGGTATGACCTAGGCTAGCCCTTCATGTTTGCATCGTGTTTAAATTCCATTTAAATTTGAAAGGGAATTTGTGAAACCTTCAGAATCATTTCTGACAATGACCCAAGTAAAAATTGCTCCAAAAGGGTCCAAGAAAATGCTCATGTTGCACTCTGAAAATATTGGACAGAGATAAAAATCAAACTAATATTTTAAAGAGCTCATAAGTATTTATTTTGGGAATTTGGAATTAATCCAGTATTTATTTGCGTTGGATAAATATTTTTTTATATACAAAATATTGTCCAATAATTCTGAATTTTGGTGAGGGGCTTTGGATTAATTCCTTAGGTCCCTACAAAATTTGACAGAATTAAATAAAATGATTTGGTATTTTTATTAAATCAAAACAAATGTCAGAAAATAGAAAACAAAAACAAAATAGAAAAAAAGGAGGAACTACCTGGACTTACCTGGGCCACTTGCTGGCCTGGCACTGCAGCCAACTGGCCTAGCTGTGCGGCCCAGCTCGCCCAGCTCGCCTCCTCCTATGTCTTCTTCCTCGCGCCTACTGGCAGAGGCGTGTCGCCCGCGCGCGCACCGGACGCCACCTCCTACTTCCACCTCCTGCTTCCTCCCCCCGCATCCTCGACCGAGCGCCTGGAGATGCCCCAAGCCCCCTGGTCCTTCTCCCTCACTCTCTGCTCTCCCCTCGCCCTCTAGCCCCCTTCCCCGACCTCACCGGAGAGTGCTCCGCCATTGCCGTGTTTCACCCGCGTGGCCACCGTCCTCCTTTCGCCGCACCGCCGTGTCCGGCATCTCCGTTGTCGAGCACCACGTCTCCATGCCGAAGGAAACAAGCCAGAGGGCTCCGCTTCATCGCCATCATCGTCGCCTTCGCCATCGGCCACCGGAGATCTGCTTCGCCGCCCCACTCGCTTCGATGCTCCCCCGGCCCCGCCGTCTGCACCGGCCAACTCGCCGTGAGCCACTGACCCTCTTCCCTCTGCCTTTTCCCTCGCGCGCATCCCATACCCACCGTTCGGCAAGCTCCCGAGCTCACCGTCGGCGTCCTTGCCGCCGTCGTGGCTTGAGCTCGAGACAGCTGCGCCCTTGCACTGCATCGAGGCCCTGATGACCCCAGGGTGCCGCGAAGCCCCTAGGGTGGCCTCCCCGTGCCCCGTAGGCCATTTTCACCTGGAGCTGAACTCCGGCTGCCGCCTCGAGCCCCGCTCCGGCGAGCTCCGACGCCCCCGCGGCCTCCCAGCAGCTCCCCTGGATGCGGACGACGACGGGCTACGCCCCGGTGGTCTTCGCGCGTCCAGACGCCGCTCGTAGCGCAATTCTGGCGACTCACCGCCGCTCTATTGGTCGCCGCTGGCCAGAACTCCGGCGGGCTGACGTGGCATCGTAGTTAGGCACTAACTACCCCCTAGAGACACTGACAGTGGGCCCCAGCGCCACTAATCTAAATTGGATTAGAAATAACCCCTCGGTTAAACTAACTATGACACTGACGTGTGGCCCCCACACGTCAGGTTTGACCCGGGTTGACTGCTGATGCAGTGCTGACCTCAAGCTGACGCAATATATCTTTTTCTGGTTTTAAATAAATCAGGAAATTCCAGAAATTGTTATAAACTTCAAAAATTCATAGAAATTCAACCGTAGCTTAGATTGAAATAATTTATATATGAAAAATGATCAGAAAAATTCAATCTATCCATTTGTACCATTTTCATGCATGACAAACCAACCTATACACGCTATATATATGAAAACATATAAATGGCATATTTAAGAGCTTAATTTGGAGTTGCCTTTGAACCCTTGGTTCAAATGTACTTCAACCAAATAAATGCTAGATGCATTAACTCAAACAACATCACATACTCATGACATGTTCATGCATCATATTGTTGCATATGCTTGTGTTTGATGGTCGACACCGTTCCTTCTCGATAGGTCCTGCTCCGGAGAGTGTTCGAGAGTACCTGTCTGAGGAGCAGTGCCCCCCTGTTGATCTACCAGGCAAGCAAAACCCCTTGTTCATTCCGATACAATCCTACTCTCTCGCTCCTGCTCTCATTTATTGCATTAGGACAACAACGATTCAACTGCTACTTTATGCTGCAGTAGTTGAACCGATTCCTCTGCATGACCTGTCATTGTCACAGTAAATAGTTAAAACCCACTAGCATGTGTAGGAGTTGATTGAGCCATGTTGTGTTCCTACCATGCTTTGCCTGCTATTGCTTAGAGTATGTCAGGTCTGATTCATTGGGAATGAATTGGAGTGCAATGCTATGTTCTGATGCTGAGAGTTAAGTGTGTGAACATGATTTGTGAAAGGTAGCGGTGAGAGGCCATGTAGGAGTACATGGTGGGTTGTCTCATTGGGACCGTCCTTAAGAACTTAGTTCTGTGTAAGTTGTCCAATGACTAGCTACTACCACACATTGGCCTCCGGGTGCTCCAAGCTCTCTCGACTTATTAACCGCCTTGATCTCTATCCAGGAGTTGCAAATAGTTTCTGGTGTTTGTAGGTAGTGCTAATTTTCTACCGAGTGGCACCCGGCAGGGTGGGCTCGGGACAGACTAGGCACAGGTGGCACGGTGTACCAAGTGGCACCCGGATGGTGGGCTTGGGAACCTTGCTCACATCGTTTGGGGCCGTGAGCGACACCCCGGCCGGATCTCTTTGCGGATGGAACCCAAATAGGCGATAAACCTGGACTAGAGTCTTGCGTGGTTAGTCAGGTCGTGGCCGACACCCTCGCCAGGCTTCCGCTTGAAGGTTGCCGAGATACATGACGTGTACATGGTGATAAGTGGTGAGAGCGTGTGTGAAGTACACCCCTGCAGGGTTATCATGATCTATTCGAATAGCCGTTTCCTCGGTTATGGACTTCTTGGATGCTTACGTGGTACATAGACAACTTAAAGTGGATTCTCTAAAATGCTCAAGACAAGTGTGAGTGCTATGGATGGCCTTCTCGTAATGAGATGGGAATGAATCCATAGTAGTGTATTGATGTGGTGATTAGTGGACTCGTGTGCGCTGCTTCACCTCAAAGAAGTTTCTTGTAGTCGTAGAAGAGGATAGCCACTGAGTCAAAGCTGGCTTGCTGCAACTAAACCCCACATTACCTTCTTGATACAAATGCATGTATGATAGGATCTGATGTAAGTCTTGCTGAGTACCTTTGTACTCACGTTGCTTTATTTATGTTTTTGCAGCGGAGACTTTGGTCTTATTAGTTTACTTGGACTTCGACAAGTAGCTTGCACTTCAGCTACGATCTTGTACCTTTGGGAGGGACTTGTAGATAGTCAGGCTTCCCAGCCTTTTTCTTTTGTAGTTGTCTGTACTCAGACATGTAATGCTTTCGTTGCTTGCATGCTCTGAATGATGGGTCATGTGACCCCTGTTTGTATTAATGATATCTGGCTCTTCTGAGCCTTTATCTATATGAGTTTGCGTTATGTTGTGATGCCATGTTGTACAGCACAAACTTGCATGTTATGCATACGTGTGACGTGTATTGCTATGTGTGGGATCCGACAATCCAGTTGTTTATCCTTGGCAGCCTCTCTTATGGGGAAATGTAGTCTAGTGCTTCCTTCAGCCATAGTAGTCCGCTACAGCCCGGTTCACCGGAGTCCTGCTAGCCCAGCACTACTGCTCAGAACACTTGACTGGCCGGCATGTGTTCCACTTCTTTCCTATGTTTGTCCCTTCGGGGAAATGTCACACAGTGACTTCCGGAGTCCTGCCTAGCCTGCAACAGCCCGGGTTCCCCGGAGTCCTGTTAGCCCAGTGCTACAGCCCGGATTCGTACGCTGTTGACCGACATGCTCGATGTGATTCATGTATGCCTGTCTCCATAGGTCTGTGCCGCTTTGGGTTCACGACTAGCCATGTCGGCGCGGGTTCTCTGTCATATGGATGCTAGCGACACTATCATATACGTGAGTCTAGAAATTCTTTAGATATATAGGGGAATTGATTTTGGAAGGGAATGTAAGGCTCTTTTTACTCCTTATACCTCATGCCCTTCTGATCTGAGTCATCCTATCCTTCCTACGGGGTTAAGGAACTAGGCTTTCTCTTCCGTTTATTAGGATCACGTGTTACTACTCCGTAGTCTCTTAGGATTGGTTGATCAGAGTCATATTCCAGTTTTCAAGTACTTCCGGTGTAGTCTGTTTAGTAATATCCCAGAACCTTGAGTGAGGATGTTGAGTATGGTGCTACCCCGTCTTTTGCAGAATGTCTCATTTCAAGCATTTTACTGCCGTTATGCTGCCGGAATTATCCTAGGAGTTCAAGAGATAGTGTTTTTTCCTCGTACTATATTCTACATCCTTATGATGATGTTGAATCCATCCTTGTTTCCTTGGTTGGTTCTTCAGGATGTTGTCAGTTAACCGAAGTTCTATTGCTCGTAGCCGGAACCACGGAGATGGTAGGGATGAGGATCCTCCCGACCAGCCTTCGTTGGCAGAGTTCATGTTAGAGATGGAGAAGAACAAGCGAGAGTCTAACCGCTTGTTAGCACGTATTGAGGATAACACCTCCCATCAGTGCAAAGAGTTAGCGTCCATCTATGATTTCATTGGTCCGAAACCACCTACCTTCCATCATTCCATTGAACCACTTGATGCAGATGACTGGCTCCGTAGTATCACACACAAGCTGCGTTCTGCGAACGTAGCTGAAAGTGACAAGGTCACCTACGCTGCTTATCATCTGGAAGGTCCTGCTAGTATTTGGTGGCAGAACTATGAGGCTATGCTTCCAGCTGGCCAGATAACCACCTGGAGAGATTTCACTGAGGCTTTTCGCGAGCATCACATTCCTTAGGCTGTCATTGACCGCAAGAGAGAAGAGTTCTGTAGTTTCACCCAGAGTAAGATGGCTGTTGATGCTTACAGTAGAGAATTTGAGAACCTTGCCCGCTATGCTACAGAAGAGGTGTCCACGAACGCCAAGAAGCAGGCTAGGTTCTGGAAGGGTCTCAACCCCAAGTTGCGTCGTGATCTCCACTTGCATCATTGCAATACATTCCAGGCTCTCGTGAACAAGGCCATTAATGCAGAGACAGCTCAAATGACATACGAGGAGTCTCGTAAGCACACCCGTGATTTGGGTTCTTCCTCCGGTTCTAGTTCTCAGAAGCGCCGGATTTGGGTTCCTAACCCCGCTCTTCCACCCGGTTATACACTAAGGCCTTCTTATGTGGCGCCTCACCTAGCTCAACCGTATGCTCCACCGAGGCCTATCGGTAGACCGCTTGTCAATGCGGGTCCACGTCCTACCTCAGGGACTTGCTTCACATGTGGAGAGCCAGGACACTATGCACGTGACTGCTCTCAAACCAATTATGCTCCACCCCAGCCTGAGAAGTCTATTGGTCGTGGTAAGCCATCACGCAAGATGATCAGTGTCAAGTCAGCTCCCACTGAACGTGGACATGTGCATCACGTCTCAGCTAAAGACGCTCATGATGATCCAGATGTCGTTCTTGGTACCCTCCTTGTCAGCTGTCATCCAGCTTCGGTTCTATTTGATACCGGAGCATTTCATTCCTTCATTTCTGAAAGTTATGCCAGCTTGCACAACATATCCTTTTGTGATATGCCCTCTCCACTAGTAATTCAAACTCCTGGATCCAAATGGCAAACTTCTAGTGTAATCCATGGTAATGAAATCCTTGTTGACAGACTTGTATTCCTTGCATCACTTATAGCCCTCAAGTCTACGGATATTAACATCATCTTGGGTATGGACTGAATGAAAACTCATTAGGCCAAGATTTATTGTTACACTAGGTCTGTTCAGCTTACACACCCATCTGGCAAGATATTCACCATCTCCACTAGAGTTGCAAAGCGTCAGCTCTACTCTCTTAATGCCAACCCTCTTCCAGACCTTGAAGATATCTCGGTAGTCCATGACTTTCCGGATGTCTTTCCAGAGGAACTCCCAGGTATTCCACCTGACAGAGATGTAGAGTTTGTCATAGATCTTATCCCAGGAACCGCTCCAATCTCTAGGAGACCTTACAAGATGGCATCCTTAGAACTAGCTGAGCTTAAGGAACTACTTGATGAATCCTTGCAAAAGGGTTTCATCCGTCCTAGTTCTTCTCCCTGGGCTTCCCCCGTCCTCTTCGTCAAGAAGAAGGATGGTACGGACCGGATGGTTGTAGATTATCGTCCCGTTAATTTGGTCACGATAAAGAACAAGTATCCGCTCCCCAGGATCAACGACCTGTATGATCAGCTTGTTGGATCCTCAGTCTTTTCCAAGATGGATTTGAGGTTAGGCTACCACCAAATCAAGATCAGAAATGGGGACATTCGTAAGATGGCTTTTGTCACTCGTTATGGTCAATATGAGTACACCGTCATGTCTTTTGGTCTAACAAATGCTCCAGCTACCTTCTCTCGCTTGATGAACTTGATCTTCATGGAGTACTTAGATAAGTTCGTCGTGGTTTACCTCGATGATATCCTTATTTACTCAAAGTACGAGGAAGAGCATGCCGAACATCTTAGACTTGTGCTAGAAAAACTCAGAGAGCACCGCCTTTATGCCAAGTTCTCCAAGTGCAAATTTTGGTTGCCAGAAGTGACCTATCTCGGCCACGTGATCTCTGGCAAGGGCATTGCCATTAATCCCGAGAGAGTTCAGGCCATTCTTGATTGGACTCCGCCTGAAATAGTTAAGCAAGTTAGGAGTTTCCTTGGTCTAGCCAGTTATTATCGCCGCTTCGTTGAGAACTTATCCAAAGTGCCCAAACCTCTCATGGAACTTCTTAAGAAAGATAAAAAGTTTGAGTGGTCCCCATAGTGTGAGCACAGTTTTCAGGAACTGAAAAGACGCCTGACTTCTGCTCCCATACTTGTGCCACCGGATTTCACTAAGGACTTTGTTATCTATTGTGATGCATCACGACAGGGACTAGGTTGCATTCTTATGCAAGATCGCCATGTGATTGCCTATGCATCTCGATAGTTGCATCCACATGAGGAGAATTATGCTACACATGATCTAGAGCTTGCAGCCGTAGTATATGCACTTAAGACCTAGCGACATTACCTTCTCGGTAAACGTTGCAAGATTTACACCGATCACCAGAGTCTCAAGTATATCTTCACCCAACCAGATTTGAACCTTAGGCAAAGACGTTGGCTGGAATTGATCTCAGATTACGACTTAGGGATTACCTACACCCCAGGCAAGGGGAATGTCATGGCTGATGCGCTAAGTCGTAAGTCCTATTGCAAAAATCTTATGTTACAGTAGGGCCAACCACTTCTCCATGAGGAATTCTGTAAGCTTAATCTTCACATTGCTCCTCATGGATTCCTTTCTAACTTGGTGGCGAAACCTACTCTTGTGGATCAAATCATCTTTGCTCAGAAGCAGGATACGGGAATTTCCCGGATCAATAGAAACATTAACAAGGGAGTTGGTGGTAGTTTCTCTATAGATGATCGTGGTGTTGTTTTCTTTGAGAGTCGCTTGGTGGTTCCCAAGAATCAACATCTTTGACAATTAATCCTTAAGGTGGCGCATGAATCTCCTCTCACGATTCATCCCGGTAGTACTAAGATGTATCAGGACCTAGGCCAGAGGTTCTGGTGGACTAGGATGAAGAGAGAAATTTCTAAGTTTATTGCTAACTGCGACGTTTGTCGTCCCGTTAAGGCAGAACATCAAAGACCTGCTGGCACCCTTCAACCTTTAGCTATTCCTGAGTGGAAATGGGATAAAGTTGGTATGGACTTCATCACCGGATTTCCCAGGACCAAGAAAGGGAATAATTCTATCTTAGTAGTCGTTGATCATCTTTCCAAAGTGGCACACTTCCTACCTGTTCGGGAGAGTATCACTACTAGTCAGCTCGCTGACTTATATATTTCTCGAATAGTGTCACTTCATGGTGTTCCACTAGAGATCAACTCAGACCGTGGTAGTCTTTTCACTTCTCATTTTTGGGAGAGTTTCCAAACTGCCATGGGCACCCACCTTTCCTTCAGTACCGCTTTCCACCCACAATCAAGTGGTTAGGTGGAAAGGGTCAACCAAATTCTCGAAGACATGCTTAGAGCTTGTGTTATCTCATTCGGTATGGATTGGGAGAAGTGTCTTCCCTTCGCCTAGTTTGCTTATAACAATAGCTACCAATCCAGCCTCAAGAAAGCTCCTTTTGAGGTTCTGTATGGACGAAGATGTCGAGCACCTTTGAACTGGTCAGAAACCGGTGAAAGACAATTCTTTGGACCGGATATGATCTAGGAGGCAGAAGAGCAAGTTCGCATCATTCGTGAGAATTTGAAAACAGCCCAATCTCGTCAAAAGAGCCAGTATGACCATAGTCATAAGGAAGTGGCTTATGAAATTGGCGACAAAGCTTACCTTTGGGTTACCCCTTTGAAGGGTACCCATCGATTCGGTATCAAGGGAAAGTTGGCTCCTCGTTACATTGGTCCCTTTCTCATTCTCGCTAAACAAGGAGAGGTTGCCTACCAGATGGAACTACCCCCACATCTTTCTCAAGTTCATGATGTCTTCCACGTCTCTCAACTCAGGCGTTGCTTCTCGGATCCCATCCGCCGAGTGGACAACGAAACGCTTGATCTCCAAGATAACCTCACTTATCGAGAGTACCCTCTCTGGATCCTTGATCAAGCAGAGCGTGTCACCCGATGTCATAACATCAAGTTTCTCAAGGTTCAGTGGTCTCATCATTCCCAGAGAGAAGCTACCTAGGAGCATGAAGATCATCTTCGACTTGAGCACCCCACTTTCTTTCCGCCAACTCCTGAATCTCAGGACGAGATTCTTCCATGTGGGGGCGAGTTGTCACATCCCTAGTTCTGGTATGACCTAGGCTAGCCCTTCATGTTTGCATCATGTTTAAATTCCATTTAAATTTGAAATGGGGATTTGTGAAACCCTCGGAATCATTTCTGAAAATGACCCAAGTAAAAATTGCTCCAAAAGGGTCCAAGAAAATGCTCATGTTGCTCTCTGAAAATATTGGACAGAGATAAAAATCAAACCAATATTTTAAAGAGCTCATAAGTATTTATTTTGGGCATTTGGAATTAATCCAGTATTTATTTGCATTGGATAAATATTTTTCTATATACAAAATATTGTGCAACAATTCTGAATTTTGGCGAGGGGCTTTGGATTAATTCCTTAGGTCCCTACAAAATTTGACAGAATTAAATAAAATGATTTGGTATTTTTATTAAATCAAAACAAATGTCAGAAAATAGAAAACAAAAACAAAATAGAAAAAAGGAGGAACTACCTGGACTTACCTGGGACACTTGTTGGCCTGGCGCTGCAGCCAACCGACCCAGCTGTGCGGCCCAGCTCGCCTCCTCCTCTGTCTTCTTCCTCGCGCCTACTGGCAGAGGTGTGTCGCCCGCGCGTGCACCGGACCCCACCTCCTGATTCCACCTCCTGCTTCCTCCCCCCCATCCTCGACCAAGCGCTTGGAGACACCCCAAGCCCCCTGGTCCTTCTCCCTCACTCTCTGCTCTCCCCTCGCCCTATAGCCCCCTTCCCCGACCTCACCAGAGAGCGCTCCGCCGTCGTCGTGTTTCACCCGCGTGGCCACCATCCTCCTTTCGCCGCGCCGCTGTGTCCGGCATCTCCGCTATCGAGCGCCACATCTCCATGCCGAAGGAAACAAGCCGGAGGGCTCCGCTTCATCGCCATCAGCGTCGCCTTCGCCATCGGCCGCCAGAGATCCGCCTCGCCGCCCCACTCGCTCCGACGCTCCCCCGGCCCCGCCGTCTGCACCGGCCAACTCGCCGTGAGCCACTGACCCTCTTCCCTCTGCCTTTTCCCTCGTGCGCATCCCATACCCGCCGTCCCGCAAGCTCCCGAGCTCACCATCGGCGTCCTTGCCGCCATCGTGGCTTGGGCTCGAGACAGTCGCGCCCTTGCACTGCATAGAGGTCCTGATGACCCCAGGGTGCCGTGGAGGCCCTTGGGTGGCCTTCCCGGGCCCCGTAGGCCATTTTCGCCCGGAGCCGAACTCCGACCGCTGCCTTGAGCCCCGCTTCGGCGAGCTCCGGCGCCCCCGCAGCCTCCCACCAGCTCCCCTAGATGCGGACGATGACGGGCTATGCCCCGGTGGTCTTCGCGCATCTAGACGCCGCTCGTAGCTCAATTTCGGCGACTCGCCGCCGTGCTATTGGTCGCCGCCGGCCAGAACTCTGGCGGGCTGACGTGGCATCGTAGTTAGGCACTAACTACCCCCTAGAGACACTGACAGTGGGCCCCAGCGCCACTAATCTAAATTGGATTAGAAATAACCCCTCGGTTAAACTAACTATGACACTGATGTGTGGCCCCCACACGTCAGGTTTGACCCGGGTTGACTGCTGACGCAGTGCTGACCTCAATCTGACGCTATATATCATTTTCTGGTTTTAAATAAATCAGGAAATTCCAAAAATTGTTAAAAACTTCAAAAATTCATAGAAATTCAACCGTAGCATAGATTGAAATAATTTACATATGAAAAATGATCAGAAAAATTCAATCTATCCATATGTACCATTTTCATGCATGACAAACCAACCTATACATGCTGTATATATGAAAACATATAATGGCATATTTAAGAGCTTAATTTGCAGTTGCCTTTGAACCCTTTGTTCAAATGGACTTCAACCAAATAAATGCTAGATGCATTAAATCAAACAACATCACATACTCATGCCATGTTCATGTATCATATTGTTGCATATGCTTGTGTTTGATGGCCGACACCGTTCCTTCTCGATAGGTCCTGCTCCGGAGAGTGCACGAGAGTACCTGTCTGAGGAGCAGTGCCCCCCTGTTGATCTACCAGGCAAGCAAAACCCCTTGTTCATTCCGATACAATCCTACTCTCTCACTCTTGCTCTCATTTATTGCATTAGGACAACAACGATTCAACTGCTACTTCATGTTGCGGTAGTTGAACCCATTCCTCTGCATGACCTATCATTGCCACAGTAAATAGTTAAAACCCACTAGCATGTGTAGGACTTGATTGAGCCATGTTGTGTTCCTACCATGCTTTGCCTGCTATTGCTTAGAGTATGTCAGGTCTGATTCATTGGGAATGAATTGGAGTGCAATGCTATGTTCTGATGCTGAGAGTTAAGTGTGTGAACACGATTTGGTAAAGGTAGCGGTGAGAGGCCATGTAGGAGTACATGGTGGGTTGTCTCATTGGGACCGTCCTTAAGAACTGAGTTCTGTGTAAGTTGTCCAATGACTAGCTACTACCACACATTGGGCTCCGGGTGCTCCAAGCTCTCTCGACTTATTAACCGCCTTGATCTCTGTCCAGGAGTTGCAAATAGTTTCTGGTGTTTGTAGGTAGTGCTATTTTTCTACCGAGTGGCACCCGGCAGGGTGGGCTCGGGACAGACTAGGCATAGGTGGCACGGTGTACCAAGTGGCACCCGGATGGTGGGCTTGGGAACCCTGCTCACATCGTTTGGGGCCGTGAGCGACACCCCGGCCGGATCTCCTTGCGGATGGAACCCAAATAGGCGATAAACCTAGACTAGAGTCTTGCGTGGTTAGTCAGGTCGTGGCCGACACCCTCGCGAGGCTTCCGCTTGAAGGTTGCCAAGATACATGACGTGTACATGGTGATAAGTGGTGAGAGCGTGTGTGAAGAAGTACACCCCTGCAGGGTTATCATGATCTATTCGAATAGCCGTGTCCTCGGTTATGGACTTCTTGGATGCTTACGTGGTACATAGACAACTTAAAGTGGATTCTCTAAAATGCTCAAGACAAGTGTGAGTGCTATGGATGGCCTTCTCGTAATGAGATGGGAATGAATCCATAGTAGTGTATTGATGTGGTGATTAGTGGACTCGTGTGCGCTGCTTCACCTCAAAGAAGTTTCTTGTAGTCGTAGAACAGGATAGCCACTGAGTCAAAGCTGGCTTGCTGCAACTAAACCCCACATTACCTTCTTGATACAAATGCATGTATGATAGGATCTGATGTAAGTCTTGCTGAGTACCTTTGTACTCACGTTGCTTTATTTATGTTTTTGCAGTGGAAACTTTGGTCTTATTAGTTTACTTGGACTTCGACGAGTAGCTTGCACCTCAGCTACGATCTTGTACCCTTGGGAGGGACTTGTAGATAGTCAGGCTTCCCAGTCTTTTTCTTTTGTAGTTGTCTGTACTCAGACATGTAATGCTTCTATTGCTTGCATGCTCTGAATGATGGGTCATGTGACCCCTGTTTGTATTAATACTATGTGGCTCTTTTGAGCCTTTATCTATATGAGTTTGCGTTATGTTGTGATGCCATGTTGTATAGCACATACTTTCATGTTATGCATGCGTGTGACGTGTATTTCTATGTGTGGGATCCGACAATATAGTTGTTTATCCTTGGCAGCCTCTCTTATGGGTAATGTAGTCTAGTGCTTCCTTGAGCCATAGTAGTCCGCTATAGCCCGGTTCACCGGAGTCCTGCTAGCCCAGCACTACTGCTCAGAACACTTGACTGTCCGGCATGTGTTCCACTTCATTCCTATGTCTGTCCCTTCGGGGAGATGTCACGCGGTGACTTCTGGAGTCCTGCCTAGCCTGCAACAGCCCGGGTTCCCCGGAGTCCTGTTAGCCCAGTGCTACAGCCCGGATTCGTACGCTGTTGACCGACATGCTCGATGTGATTCATGTATGCATGTCTCCATAGGTCTGTGCCGCTTTGGGTTCACGACTAGCCATGTCGGCGCGGGTTCTCTGTCATATGGATGCTAGCGACACTATCATATACATGAGCCAAAAGGCGCAAACGGTCCCGGGCCATGGTAAGGCGACACGCGTGGGGATACCGTGCGTGAGGCCGCAAAGTGATATGAGGTGTTACATGCTAGATCGGTGTGACTTAGAATCGGGGTCCCGATAGACAAAGATATAAGAAACACACTCATTGACCTCTGTGATTTCTTCAACCAACTATGGCAGAAAGTTGTAGATCCTGAAAAGTTGGATCATATGCAAGATGATATTGCAAGAATATTGTCCAACCTAGAGATTTTTTCCCACAATAATTCTTTGATGTCATGGTCCATCTCACTGTGCAACTTGTCGATGAGATAAAGTATTGTGGTCCTGTGTTTCTTCGCAACATGTACCCCTTCGAGCGGTTCATGGGAATAGTGAAGCGCTTTTGTCAGAACCGAAACCATCCAGAGGAAAGCATCCTACAAGGTTATACTGCGGAGGAGGTTGTTGAGTATTGCACCAGATACATGAAACAAAGACCTATAGGTTTGCCCCTCTCTCGCTGAGGGAGCCCTGGATTAGGGGGTCCCCAGGCGTCCGAGCTATGTGACATGGGCCGGACTGGTGGGCCATGAAGATACAAGATAGAAGGCATTTCCCTGTGTCCGAATGGGACTCTCCTTTGCGAGGATGGCAAGCTTGGCGTTCGGATGCGTAGTTTTCTTTCTCTGTAAACTGACTTTGTACAACCCTAGGCCTTTCCGGTGTCTATATAAACCAAAGGGGCTAGTCCGTAGAGGCAATCATAATCATACATGCTAGACATCTAGGGTTTAGCCATTACGATCTCGAGGTAGATCAACTCTTGTAATCCATATACTCATCAAAGTCAATCAAGCAGGAAGTAGGGTATTACCTCCATCACGAGGGCCCGAACCTGGGTATACATCATGTCCCTGCCTCCTATTACCTTCGATCCTCTGACGCATAGTTCGGGACCCCTACCCGAGATCGGCCGGTTTTGACACCGACATTTGTGCTTTCATTGAGAGTTCCACTATGTCGTCAACAGAAGGCTCGATGGCTCGTTCGATCATCTAGAACAATGCCGTTTCCGGGGAAGCTTTCCTCCCCGGCCAGATTTTTGTGTTCAGCAGCTTCGTTCTATGTGCCAACTCAATTGGCCACCTCGAACAGATCGACAGCTATGCCACTGGTCATCAGATCAGTTTCGGGAACCTAAACTATGTCGCCAATATCCGAGGAGACTTGATCTTCGAAGGGTTAGCGGCCTCGACCACCGCTCTGGCCTTAGATCTGGAGCAAACCGTCGGGTCCGAAGAAGGGAGCTTGGAGCCCACCGAACTCTCCGCTTCAAACCGCATTATAGAGGGTCAGGAGGCGATTGTGTCCGAGGCGAACTCGGAATCGGACCGGGTTCCCCCTACCATTGAAAGGCCAGACTCGCCCTGGACTCCAGTTCCGAACTCTCGAAGTCCGCACCAATCAAGCATGGCCAGGAGGCCTTCGGCCCGGCCAGCCCCGGGGACTCTTGTTTCCCCGTCGAAACCTTGCTATTAAACGAGGCTCTGGACTTAATGCGATCCCTCGCCATTACAGAGGAATCATTGCCGAACTATGCCCAGCCCGGACTAGGGGCTGAGAGCAGGGAATTTACGTACCAACCACCACCCACTTCATAGCCACTGTCGGTGTCAAAAACGGCGGATCTGGGTAGGGGGTCCCGAACTGTGCGTCTAGGCCGGATGGTAACAGGAGGCAAGGGACACGAAGTTTTACCCAGGTTCGGGCCCTCTCGATGGAGGTAAAACCCTATGTCCTGCTTGATTAATATTGATGATATGGGTAGTACAAGAGTAGATCTACCACGAGATCGGAGAGGCTAAACCCTAGAAGCTTGCCTATGGTATGATTGTTGTGTGTGTTGTCCTATGGACCTAAACCCTCCGGTTTATATAGACACTGGAGAGGGCTAGGGTTACACAAAGTCAGTTACAATGGTAGGAGATCTGTATATCCGTATCACCAAGCTTTCCTTCCACGCTAAGGAAAGTCCCTTCCGGACATGGGACGAAGTCTTAAATCCTGTATCTTCATAGTCCAGGAGTCCGGCTGAAGGTATAGTCCGGCGATCCGGACACCCCCTAATCTAGGACTCCATCAGTAGCCCCTGAACCAGGCTTCAATGATGACGAGTCCGGCGCGCAGATTGTCTTCGGCATTGCAAGGCGGGTTCCTCCTCCAAGTACTTCATAGAATATTTTGAACACAAATATAGTGTCTGTCTCTGCAAAATAAGTTTCCACATATTGCCATAGAGAGAATAACATTTACACAAATCTAATCTGCCGACGTATTCCATAGTGTGACACACCACGGCCAAGCCTTTATCCGAGTCGTTTTATTACCCCACCTCAGCGCGTCATGCGAGGCGGTTTCCTTGGCACGTCTTGTTAAAGCTGAGATCGTGTCCCCTTATTCCGGGATTCTCATCAATACGGGCATGGGTAATCCAACCGCGCCATTGATTACAGCGCTTGGAGATAAGCGAGTTTTTCCAGGCTGGTGGGGACACATAGTTGCCTCCACCCATATAAGGGGATAAGGATCCACCTTTTCACCTATACCTTCTTCCTCATTTGCCTATCCATTCTCGCGTACTCGAGCTCCAGCGCCCAAGTCCGCACTCCCCACCTCAACCTTCTCCAGCCATGTCCGGAGCGGCAGGCAAGTGGATGGTCTCCTCCGTTACGGAGGGACACATCAAAAAACTGAGGAAGGCCGATACTTGTCTAACAACATTGCGTACCGGCTTCCCGAAAAGGGGCAGCTCATCCCCACCATGGGGCCCCATGAGAGGGTGGTGTTCCTCCCCCATTTCCTCCGCGGACTGGGCTTCCCTCTTCACCCATTTGTCTGGGGGCTCATGTTCTACTATGGCCTGGATTTCCACGACCTGGCCCGAACTTTGTCCTCAACATCTCGGCGTTTACCATTGTGTGCGAGGCTTTCCTCTGCATCCGCCCCCATTTCGGCCTGTGGCTCAAGACTTTCAACGTCAAGCCGAAGGTGGTGCGCGGCAACCAGGCGGAGTGCGGAGGTGCCATGGTGGGCAAGATGCCCAACGTCTTATGGCTCGAGGGCTCCTTTGTGGAGACCATGAAGGGGTGGCAATCGGGGTGGTTTTACATCACCGAGCCGCGCGACCCTGAGTGGGTCGCAGCCCCCGAGTTTCAGTCCGGACCCCCAACACAGCTCACATCCTGGAAAGAGACGGGCCTGTCGAGGGGCAGAAAAGGAGAGGTGACTGGACTGCAAACATGCCTCCAATCCCTGGTGGACAAGCAGCTCAGGCTTGTCAACGTAGTCCAGGTTATGCTCATCCGCCTGATCCTCCCGTGTCAACAACGGGCCTTCAATCTATGGGAGTTCAATCCGGCGCAGCACCGAACTCTGAACAGGCTCTTCGACACGACATACGAAGATGCCCGGAAGGTGCTCTTCAAGGGCGTCGAGGCTCCTGCATCCGCTACCGAGGATCGCGGATTCAGCGCGCAATGTCATGCTAGCGCGGTAAGTTGTTTGTACCTTTTACAGGGTATTAGTTTTCCATAGTTTGAATCTATGCAGGATCTAAGCTCCCTTACCTTTGATAGGCTTGGCAGGCACAGTCCGGACAGGTCAACTGTCCGGCTCCTTTGCCCGAAGACCCAGCCGATGCTCGCTTGGCGAAGCTGCTGGTTCCGGCACCCTATGTGGTGTCAGAGAAGAAGGCCACGAAGAAGGCCACGGGGACTCGAAAGAGTGACCGGCACCAGGAGGTGTCGGATTCATCACCCGACGGCTCCGAGGCGCATTCCTCCTGTGAAGACGAGGAGGAAGAAGAAGAGACCTCTCCCCCTCCAGCGGGAGGAGAGAAGAAAAGGAAGGCCGCCCTCTCTAGGGAGGCCGGAGGGTCCAAGAAGGGGAAAACCCTTCCTCCGGACTACTCCACCGACGTCGACGATGATGGAGAGGAGAGGCCGCTCAGGGCCAAGCCCCTGGCGAAATCGTAAGTATCCGGATACCAGAGTAATTCATAGTATTCCTTTATTGCACAGCTTTCCCTTATGTCGAATATGATTATGCAGCCCACCCAAAGACCGGCTCGACGCGTCATCGAGCAGTTCACTGGACTCGTCGGTTGTGAATTAGCTTCTGACGGCTTCCTCCCCCCGCCCTGTGGATGACGCTGAAGTGTTGTCTCGACAGGTTCCAAGCCGGGAGGAGGTGGTCCTGGAGGCGCCGCAAGGCGACCTCCCGGACTCCAGGATTAAAGGGGATAAAACCCCCCAGGGCACCAAGTCTATCTCAATGCCGGACACCGCTCCGGAACCTTCAAAGGTTCCAGAGTCCGGCGGGCGACCTCCTTCCAAGAGGAGAAAGCCCACTGTACCGGTGACCCCCGTCCAACCGGAGGCGCCAGACGATCTGTTGGAGGCGCTCCAAGGCGCCTCCATCGATGAGGGGCATCGCACCATTATGAGTGCGGTGGTCCAGAAGGTTCAGTCCGCCAAGAGCGGACTGACTGAAGCTTGTACTAGCCTTTTAACAGGCTTCGAGGTAAGTAAAGAATGTGTAAATAATATTGCCACATAGACAGTAGCCCCTGATGCTCTGTTTGGCGTTCGGAAAGAAAAGCCGAATAGAGGATCGAATAAAATTCGTATGAGTCTAATGAAAACGAGTCAATATGCGTATGCAGGCTTCTCTGCTTGCATCCTCCGCACTGACTGCGGAAGTGGACACGTTAAAGCAGAACCTCGAGCGGTCCGAGCAAGAGCTCGGGCGTGCCAAGAAGCAGCTCGAGGACAATGAAGGTAAGAAATACCTTGCTTAAATATATATAAAAAGGTGCAATTGCAAAAAATGACAGGATTATCGTGGCTATTGTAGGGGCCACGTCTGAGGTGGCGACCCTTAAGCAAGCGCTGGTCGATGCCGAGAAGTGGGCGACCATGGAGCGCACCGAGCGGGAGAAGTACGAGGCCCAGGTTGGCAAGGTACAACAAGAGCTCCAGGTTCTCATGAAAAAACATGAGAGTTTGGACCTTGACTCAAAGATGCGAGCGTTCCAGCTCGCGGCGGCTATTAAAAATGCCAAGGCCGAATCCCAGAAGACCCTCCAGGAGTTGGATGAGGTGAAGAAGATAGCGGCGGGTAAGGCATTCTTTATGCAAAGAAAACACATAAACGTGAGTTACTTGTTACTTACCCGAATCCGGAGCTCTCTAGGAGCGTTTGCAGATCTTCCCCGGAGTGTGTCCGATGCCGCCGCATTCTATCGAGCCGAGGAGGGCAGCTCGACAGAGAAGGTGTTCTGGTCTCAGTATGCTGAGGCCGGACACCCCGTGCGCCTGAGCGACTAGCTGAAGCAACTAGTCGAGCTCCACAAGGCGGCCGAACATGCCATGAAGGGCCTCATAGTTCGGCTGTGGCCTGGAGAGGCTCTTCCCGGGAGCTATTTCGGGCTGGCGCGGCGGCTGGAGGGGGCTGTCCGTGGCTCGAAGACATCAAACGCTCCGTCTGCATTGAAGGTGCCCGTAGGGCCCTTGCCCGTGCTAAGGTGCACTGGGGTAAGCTGGATGCTGAGAAGCTTGTGAAGGATGGGCCACCGCCGGGGAAAGAGCATCGCAAGCCCGAGAATTATTATAAGGATGTTTTGAAGGGTGCCTGCCTTGTGGTGGATGAATGTTCCAAGGATGTATTTTTTGAGTAAAACTCGCTCGTTTTGTCCTGTGCACTGAAAACTTGTTCATATGTGCTAAGCAATGCTGTTGGAATTTAAAATATTACCTTCTGTGCGGCTGTTTATCAATACTGAGAGATGGCGAGTCGTCGGCTTCTGCCCCCGTGCCGCTAGTGCTGGGGTGTTCAGGGATAAACCTGGGCGCTCTTTTTCCCATGTTTGGGTCCTTCGAGGGAGGCGCTCAGCCCAACGAACCCGGCAATCGGACTATAATGCATGAACACTCTCACTTAGCCATAGAATTCTATAATTTTAAATTTCGGTGAAGCCCCTAGTATTCGGAAGACCGAGTTCGGGGCGCTATTCACGCCTTGGCCGGACAGAGCCGACTCCTCGCTCTAAGCGGCATAAGTCTTTAGGGACTCGAAAAACCTCTCGAACAGCGACCAGCTCTCGCTTCATCATGACAGTCAGT
This sequence comes from Triticum dicoccoides, assembly GCF_002162155.2. Lineage (NCBI taxonomy): Eukaryota > Viridiplantae > Streptophyta > Magnoliopsida > Poales > Poaceae > Triticum > Triticum dicoccoides. Next base: position 635,844,891 of record NC_041392.1, on the reverse strand, counting down.
TTTAGCTTTCTCCACTGAGGTGCTCGACCCAGCTCAACTGGGGCACAATCGCAGTGGTTCTCCTAGTGCTACCTTAGCCGATATAGCGGAACGTAAGGCACCAAAACATAGGAGCCGGGCAAACCCAACTATTGACCCAAGACATGATTCGGAGCCGATGCATATAATGCTATAAGTTCGGGGTGCCGCACTTGTTAAAGTGTTCGGACTTCTCACATCATATTGAGGGGTACAAAAGCCCCTGGCGTATTTTGGCCGTACCAAAGTGTACGGGTGCAACATGTCGTTAAGGAACATATATTTATAGAAAAAGAGTAATGCAAAAATAGACAAAAGCTATGCATTGTTTATTAAAAAGGGCTGCGATCAAAGCAGAACGATACAAATAATGTGATAAGCAAAATGTTGGACTATTTTAACATGCCTGTTCTAGGGGCAGGCTGCGGAAAGGTATGTGAAACAGGTATATTGCTCGTGATAGAGACCACCTGGGAGTTCCATAATGCGGCATGGCTTGTCTGCTTCCCTGGTTCTTGCATCATTTGTGCGGCAATTGAACTGCCGAACAGGCCTTCCGAAGAGTAGAGTCCTGAAGGTAAGAGAAAATTAAAAAATCGGCAGCCCCTGGTGCAGTTTAAGCCGTGTTTCGGGCGTGTCGTGATGGTGCCCCTCCCCCTGTACCCATAGTATTTCCAGAGCGTAGTTATGCATGTGAAGCACTGGCATCGCCTTTTTGCGAGGGCTGGGGTTGGGGCCGCATTGCTACGCCTGCTCAGAACGTGCCAGGCGGTCTTGTTGTAGGTTACTCCGGGCGTGCTTGACGGTGTCCGGACGTTTAATGGCCGGACTGGGGAACTGCCTGGAAAGGCTGCTTTGTACTTCTGCTGCAAGGGCCACCGTGTGCTCCTCCGTTCGGAGGGAGCATTCGGTGTTTCCATCGACCGTAATTACTCCTCGAGGGCCTGGCATCTTGAGCTTAAGGTATGCATAGTGCGGTACCGCATTGAACTTGGCAAATGCGGTACGTCCGAGCAGTGCGTGATAGCAACTGCGGAATGGGACTATGTCGAAGATTAACACCTCGCTTCGGAAATTATCCGAAGATCCGAAGACCACTTCAAGTGTGACTGAGCCTGTACAGTTGGTCTCTACACCTGGTATTACGCCTTTAAAGGTCGTTTTGGTTGGCCTAATCCTTGAGGGATCTATGCCCATTTTCCGCACTATATCCTGGTAAAGCAGGTTCAGGCTACTGTCGCCGTCCATAAGGACTCTAGTGAGATGAAATCCGTCAATAATTGGGTCTAGAACCAATGCGGCGAATCCACCATGATGGGTGCTAGTGGGATGGTCTCTTCGGTCAAAGGTGATCGGGCAGGAGGACCTTGGGTTGAACTTTGGGGCGACTGGCTCTATCGCGTATACGTCCCTTAACGTGCGCTTCCGCTCCCTCTTGGGGATGTGGGTTGCGTATATCATGTTCACCATCTGCACTTGTGGGGGGAAACCCTTCTGTCCACTGTTGTTCGGCGGCCGGGGCTCTTCATCGTCATCGCTATGCAGCCCCTTGTCTGTATTTTCGGCATTTAACTTGCCTGCCTACTTGAACACCCAACAATCCCTGTTGGTGTGATTGGCTGGCTTTTCGGGGCTGCCATGTATCTGGCACAAGCGGTCGAGTATTCGGTCCAAACTGGACGGGCCCCTAGGATTTCTTTTGAATGGCTTTTTCCGCTGGCCGGATTTATAGCCTCTGAATCCGGCATTAACTGTCGTATCCTCAGCGTTGTCGCCATTAATGCGGCGCTTCTGCTTGTTGCGACGCGACCTGCCACTACTATCCCTGGTATCCGAATTACCAGGGTTCTTGGTCATATTGTTGCTACGAGCAAGCCAGCTGTCTTCTCCCGCGCAAAAGAAGGTCATGAGTGTCGTGAGTGCTGCCATTGATTTCGGCTTTTCCTGTCCAAGGTGCCGGGCAAGCCACTCATCACGGATATTGTGCCTGAAGGCTGCTAGGGCCTCTGCGTCCGGACAGTCGACTATTTGGTTTTTATTTGTTAGGAATCGTGTCCAGAATTGCCTGGCCGATTCTTCTGGCTGCTGAATTACGTGGCTTAGGTCATCAGCGTCTGGTGGTCGCACATAAGTGCCCTGGAAATTGTCGAGGAATGCGGCTTCTAGGTCCTCCCAACAACTAATTGATCCTGTTGGCAAGCTGTTAAGCCAATGCCGAGCCGGTCCTTTAAGCTTGAGTGGGAGGTATTTGATGGTGTGGAAATCATCGTCGCGGGCCATGTGGATATGAAGGAGATAATCCTCGATCCATACCGCAGGATCTGTTGTGCCATCATATGATTCGATGTTTACGGGTTTGAAACCCTCGGGGATTTGATGATCCATTATTTCGTCTGTGAAGCATAGTGGGTGTGCGGCGCCTCTATACTGGGCTATATCACGACATAGCTCCAATGAGCTTTGTCTATGGTGTTCGGCCCTGCCGAATTTGTGGCCGGCGATACGGTTACCGTCTGGAGCCGTGGGGTGCCCACGCGATCCGTAGATCGATCTTGTTTGCCTTGCCTTGTCCTACAACATATCTCGCAGGTCCGGCGCATTTTCCCGTGCCTTGGTACGGGGTGCGGCTTGAATGGAGGGCCGAGAGGCCTCTCTGTCGCGGCCACAAGGTGGCGGATTGGCCGTATCGAGTGCGGGTGATGCAGGTTTAAGTGCTTCCTCCTCTGCTCGGGGTAGCAACCTGCGCTTTGGGTAGCTCATGGAGGGGCGTTCGAATTTATGCTCTTCGGCCACAAGGACTTCAGTCCATCTGTCGACTAGCAAATCTTGATCATCTCTAAGTTGTTGCTGTTTTTTCTTGAGGCTTCTTGTCGCGGCCATAAGCCTGCGTTGAAAATGCTCTTGCTCGACGGGATCCTCTGGCACGAAAAATTCATCGTCGTCGAGGCTTGCCTCGTCTTCGGAGGGAGGCATATAATTATCGTCCTCGACCTCTCTGTCTGCCGCTCTCTCATGAGGGCTGGTTTCTCCATCCTCCTGTGCTAAATCTTGCTGGAGGGGGTTTTCTTCGTCACTCTCCGGAGTATTATTATCTCCCGTGCTAGAATCGCCGTATTTGTTTTGGTGGGATTTTGATCGGCGCCGCTGACGCTGGCGCTTAGGCTGTTTCTTGGAGGGGTCATCCTCCGTTGTTCCATTGCCATCTCCTTCTTTTGGGGTGTCCACCATGTATATGTCATATGATGAGGTGGCTTTCCAGGGCCTAATAGGCGCTGGTTCTTCATCGTCTCCTTCATTGGCGTCCATACCATCGATGTCTTCGGAGTCGAAGTCGAGCATGTCGGTTAAATCGTCGACAGTGGCTACAAAGTGGGTGGTGGGTGGGCTTTGAATTTCTTCATCGTCCGTACCCCAACCTTGTTGACCGTAGTCCGGCCAGGACTCTCCTGATAAAGAGAGAGACTTCAGTGTCTTCAGAATATCGCCAAAAGGCGAGTGCTGAAAGATGTTCGCGGCAGTAAATTCCATGATCGGCGCCCAATCGGATTCGATCGGCAGGGGCGCGGAGGGTTCGGAGTCCGGAGAGGAGTCCGGCTCCTTGGAGTCATGAGTCTCGCAGAGTGCGGGGCTGGTGTTCGGCTCGATCGCCGTTGGGATCGCAGCCCCCGAGTCGGCGTCCAACCGCCCATCCTCGATCGGCGCAGTTGGCTCCGAATTAAAGTTCGAAGCCGATGCGGGTGCGGCCTCCGGGGCACTGTTCGGTGGCAGAGCTAGATCATGCTCGACGTGACAGTGTGGCGCGCTCGGCAGTGGCTCGAATCCGTCGAAGATCAAGTCCCCGCGAATGTCAGCCGTGTAGTTTAAACTTCCAAATCTGACCTGACGGCCAGGGGCGTAGCTTTCGATCTGCTCCAGATGGCCAAGTGAATTGGCCCGTGGTGTGAAGCCGCCGAAGACGAAGATCTGTCCAGGGAGGAAGGTCTCACCCTGGACTACATCGCTATTGATGATCGTAGGAGCCATCGAGCCTGACAGCGACGACACAGAGGAACTCTCAATGAAAGAACCAATGTCAGTGTCAAAACCGGTGGATCTCGGGTAGGGGGTCCCGAACTGTGCGTCTAGGCCGGATGGTAACACGAGGCAAGGGACACGAAGTTTTACCCAGGTTCGGGCCCTCTCGATGGAGGTAAAACCCTACGTCACACTTGATTAATATTGATGATATGGGTAGTACAAGAGTAGATCTACCACGAGATCGGAGAGGCTAAACCCTAGAAGCTTGCCTATGGTATGATTGTTGTGTGTGTTTTCCTATGGACCTAAACCCTCTGGTTTATATAGACACCGGAGAGGGCTAGGGTTACACAAAGTCGGTTACAATGGTAGGAGATGTGTATATCCATATCGCCAAGCTTGCCTTCCACGCCAAGGAAAGTCCCTTCCGGACACGGGACGAAGTCTTCAATCTTGTATCTTCATAGTCCAGGAGTCCGGCTGAAGGTATAGTCCGGCCATCCGGACACCCCCTAATCCAGGACTCCCTTAGCCACTATCAAGGACTTAACAGACATGCTGGATTAAGCCTCCGAGGACATCGACGGCATGGATGACGATGCCAGAGACAAACAAGGCCAAGACCCGCTGATGATCGGACGTTGGACGGCCACCTCCACATACGACATGTATATGGTGGACACACCCAAAGAGAATGACGATGATGGCAGGAAGGATCCGATTGAGGACAAGCCTGCTGAGGCACCTCTAAAGCATCAACGTCAGCAGCGCTACTCAAAATCGCGTCACGAAAAAGACAGCAATACCGACACCGGAGACAATAACACTCCGGAGAACGCCAAAGACCCCGAAGCCCCTATTGAGCCAACATCCTAACAGGATAATTGGGAGGATGGGCAAGTTAACCCTGATGATCCAGTCGGGAATGAGGACTCGGAGGATAGTAACTATCTACCAATCTCCGAGGATTATACGAGCCTCGGCGACGAAGACTTCATCATGCCAGAGGAACTACTCGAGCAGGAGCGCTTTAAGCGCCAGCTAATCACCACTACGAGAAGCCTAAAAAAGAAGCAACAATAGCTCCAAGCCGAACAGGATACACTCAACGACAGATGGACCCAGGTCCCGGCTGTTGAAGAGTATGGCCTTCAACACCCAGCAAGGAGTTATCCGAAGTGTCGGCTACTACCACAATTTGACGACGAGGCCCTCGAGCCCATACCATCAAGGCATGACCATGATGATGAACCAGACCGGCCACCACGTGGGCGAGATAAAGAGGCCACCTACGCCGAACACCAACCCGCACCACCTCGCCGTAGAGGCAGAGAAACGGCGGCTCCAGGATACACCTACGACCTATGGCAGGACCTAGACAATAGAGTAGGCCAAGCCAGATCAATCTATGGATTAAGGGGGTGTTCCCCAACGCGAGAAGACGGCCATCAGTCCTGGCGCGACAGGCCCAATCTCACCCGGGCCGAAAACCGCATACGGACTTCATCTGAACTACGATGTGACGTCACTCGATACAGAGGCGCCGCACACCCCTTATGCTTCACCGATGAGGAATGGATCACCAGTTCGCAGAAGGGTTTAAACCCATGAACATTGAATCATATGATGGTACGGCGGATCCTGCAGTATGGATGAAAGATTTTCTTCCCCACATTCACATGGCTCGCGGTAATGATCTCCATGCCATAAAGTACCTCCCCCAAAAAACTCAAGGGACCAGCACGGGACTGGTTAAACAACCTCCCAGAAAACTCTATTGGTAGCTGGGAATATTTGGAGGATGCCTTTAGAGACAACTTCCAAGGCACCTATGTTCGGCCTCCAGACGCCAATGACCTTAGTCAAATAGTCCAGCAACCCGGAGAGTCAGCCCGGAAACTCTGGACCAGGTTCTTAATTAAAAAGAACCAAATTATCGATTGTCCGGACGCCGAAGCCCTCCCGGCCTTTAAACACAGTGTCCGTGACGAGTGGCTCTCCCGACACCTCGGCCAAGAAAAACCAAAGTCTATGGCAGCTCTCACCGCACTTATGACCCGCTTTTGTGTGGAAGAAGATAGCTGGCTAGCTCGTAGAAGCAACAACACCAGTGACCCTGGCACCTCCGAAGCCAGAGATGGCAACGGCAAGCCACGATGCAACAAACACAAGCGTCAAAGCAACAATGAAGATACTGAAGATACGGCAGTCAAAGCCGGATTCAGTGGCTCTAAACCCGGTCAGTGGAAGAAGCCATTCAAAGGAAACAAAGATGGTCCATCCAGTCTGGACAGAATACTCGATCAGCCTTGCCAGATTCATGGCACCCATGACAAACCTGCCAACCATACGAACATAAATTTTTGGGTCCTTAAACAGGCCAGTAAAATAAACACCGAACATAAGGGGAAAGGGCCGCCCAGCAAGGACGACGATGAAGAGCCTCGCCCACGAACACAGGGGGGCAAAAGAAATCCCCCCCCCCCAAGGTAAAAACAGCGAACATGAGCTATGTCACTCATATCCCCAAGCGGGAGCACCAGCGCGCACTAAGGGATGTTTATGCCATAGAGCCAGTCGCCCCAAAATTTAACCCATGGTCAGCCTGTCCGATCACTTTTGATCGTAGAGACCACCGAACCAGTATCCGTCATGGAGGATCGGCAGCATTGGTCCTCGACCCAATTATCGACGGATTCCATCTCACGCGCGTCCTTATGGACGGCGGTAGCAGTCTTCACCTGCTTTACCAGGACACTATCCGAAAAATGGGCATTGATCCGTCAAGAATCAAGCCCACCAAAACCACCTTCAAAGGAGTGATACCCGGTGTAGAGGCTTATTGCACAGGATCCATAACGCTGGAAATAGTATTTGGTTCACTGGATAATTTCCATAGCGAAGACTTGACCTTTGACATCGTCCCCTTCCGTAGTGGCTATCATGCACTGCTCGGACGAACCGCTTTCGCCCGTTTGAACGCAGTCCTGCACTACGCTTATCTAAAGTTCAAGATTCCTGGACCACGTGGCGTTATAACATTCAATGGAAACATGGAGCGCTCCTTCCATACTGAGGATCATACCGCGGCCCGCGCAACCGAAGTATAGGGTGTCCTTATCAAGCCGAATACTACATCGGCAGTCAAGCTGCCGGACACCGTCAAACGAGTTCGATCTACCATGGAGATTGACAGTCTGTCTTGTCCAAAGCTAAATTAGCAATTCGGCCTCCGTCAAATCCCTAACCTGGTTGCGGCATATGTACCGCGCATACATAATTACGCAAACTCAAAACATAGTCCACAATACGGCTCGACCCTATTCGGACCCTCATATCCTTCCCTTTTTCTTCTTATTTTTCTTTTTTCAGGTTCTTTACAACCAACATCGCCTTAAAATGGTACCAAGGCCCCTTTTCTAGGCCCCTTATGCATACCCGACCGTTGATCCTCTCAAAAGATCCTACCCCAAGGCAAAAAGCAACGCAGACGTGCGGCAGTGTGTCCAAAGGATCTTCAAGATCATTTTTTCCCTTTTTAGGACCGGTATACAGCTTTCCCTTGCTCTCAAATTCTGGGCATGTAAAATAGCCTCGACAATCATGGCATTCACTGTAAAAATGTATTTTGACATATCAATCAAACTATAATGGAAACAGTTTCACCCAACCCTGTTCGGTATTGGCTTATTTCCTAGTCTGTATTCCCTCTTTGCGTCAGATTGGCATATACACATCGGTGCGATTTAAACCGCCAAGGGCTCGAGTCAGCCACATGTATTATTTTTTCACAAAAATAGAGAAGTCCGAACACTTTTATAGTATACTTCAGCGTCCCGAATATGGCATTATGTGCATCGGCTCCGAATCATGTCTTTGGTCAATAGTTGGGTTGCCCGGCTCCTGTGGTTACCACCTTACGTTCCGCTTGTTCAGCTAAGGTAGTAAAGGGAGAACTACTGCGATTGTGTTTCTGGTTCATCCGGTCAAACATCTTAGTAGAGAAAGCCCAAAACTGACTGTCATGGTATGAGAGAGCTAGTCGGCTATTCGGCGACTTAACAAAAATCTCTTGCGATTTTTTCCGTATTATACGAAGGACTGACTTCGTTTTGATCACGTGCCTAAGGCATCCCAGTTCGGACAGCCGCACACGCACCAGGGGCTAGTTATTAGCCCCACAGTCAAACTCCTATGGCTAAGTGAAAGTGTTAAAGCCACATAGTCTGATTGCCTGGTTCGTTACGTAAGTCACCTCCTTTACGGACAAAGACATTGGGTCAAGAGTGATTACACGTTATTACGAATACCCCCGTAGCATCTACATGGAGGCTGAAGCCGACGACTGGCAAACTTTCAAGAATAACAAAATACAGCCGCACAGGAGGTATGTAGTTCGGATAACAGCATAAATATATTACAGCCTTGGTTTATAATACAAAGTCTGGGTAGCCCGGATACATTCATTCAAACATAATATCCTTCGAGCATTGACCCTCTATCAAACGGGCACCCTCGAGGACATCTTCAAAACAGTGCTCCGGCTTGCGGTGGTCCTTGCCTCCGGGCGGACCCTCAACCGCCACGATAGTGGCCTTCATCTTCGCCTAGTGCATCTTGACACAGGCAAAGGCCATCTGCGCACCTTCTATGCACGTCGAGCGCTTCACAGCCTCAACTCGGGGCAAGGCCGAGCCGAGCCGCTTGACCAGGCCAAAGTAGCTACTCGGAATGGGTCCGGCTAGCCATAGCCGGATTATGATGTCCTTCATGGCTAAACCGGACATCCGATGCAGCTCCGCGAGCTGCATCATCTGGTTGTTTAGCAGCGCTGGCCACTCCGGCGCCAAGTACTGCCACTAGAAGAGCTTCTTTGTCGTGTTCCCTTATTGGGCCCGGAAATACTAGGCGGCATTGGTAGCACTCCTTGGGAGATCCGCAAAGTCGTCTGGAGCACTCCATAGTCGATTTAGCAAAGCAATCTTCGACTGCCAAATATACTCTGTAAAAGAAAAGGCTTACCAGCCACTACCTGTTCGGCTTGCTTGATATCCTCGCGAGCCGCCCGGGACTCAGTCCGCGGCTCCTTTGCCTCTTGAAGAGCCTTGGTGACTTTGGCCACTTGGGCCTTATCACTCCTCTCTAAGGACTCACACCTGTTGACGGCATCCTGGAGCGCTTGGTCCAATTCGGTCACCCTCTCCTCATACTGGCGGCGTGCGACCTGTTCGGCCTTTAAATCCACAGCCGCTTTTTCTGCGGCCACTTTGCTCGCCCTCGCCTCCTCCTTGGCTTCGGCAAGGGCACTCTTGAGGGTCTCGACCTCGGTCGCGCTGCCTACAATCATACACATAGCAGCACATGAGCTTAAACTCTGAGTTTGCATTACAATTCAGGCTTGTAAGGGTCTTTTAAAAGCATACCTTGGGCCTCATGGAACCGCTTGTTAATACGGTCGATCTCATCATCAGCCAGCTTCAGTTTTTGCTGGAGTTCGGAAACTTACGCGTCCTTGGCTGAAGCTGCTAGCAGTGAAGCCTGTTTATCAAAATAGACAAGTATGTTATCTCTGGAATATTTGATCCTCTATCCGGCCCCTTTTTCAAAAAGCCGAACAGAGTCTCAGGGGCTACTATCTATACACACGCATATTTATTACACATGCAAAAGCGGCTAAGAATATTACATCGCATACCTCAAAGCCTGTTCGCAGGATGGTGAAAGCTTCGTTCAGCCCGCGTTTTGATGGAGGTTTGGCGGTGCCTTCTCAACCACCGTACCCATCAGGGTACGGTGCTCCTCCATGACGGAAACACATTGAATTGCTTCCCTCAAAGTGTCCGACGCCTCCAGATTGATGGAGGTCGTCGGTGGAGTCAGAGCTCCCCCCTCCTTTAAAGGGGGCTGCTCGCTCAATTCCGGAGCCGCTTGGGTCTCCGGAGTGGTACTCGGCGGGGGGGCAGACTTGTCTGGGGCCCCGCTTTCATGGGGGTTGTGTCCCCCATGTTCTTGGCAGCTGAGGCATTACTCTCAGGCGCCGTTTCTGTGGCCTTCTGCACCTCTCCCTGGCCCAGAGAGGTCCTTTGGGATAACACCTTGGTGTCATCCGCGGCCTGTGGCGGAGAGGCTCGCGGGGGCATTTCGCTCTCCATCATCTCTGGCGCCAAAGAGTTCCCCGAAGACGATGATTGTTGGGGGAAATCACGGGCCGGAATGAAATACATAAATGATATGTTACCCTACAAGTTGTAAAAGGCCAGATATATGTATAGTGTTTTGGAATACTTACGATCCGGCCAGCGGCTTCGGCCTGGTGCGCCACTCGGGGACGGCTTTGGCGTCTGATTCCGAATCGTCTGAAAGGGAGATTTCCCCCTTCTTGGACGCCTCCGCCTCTAGGCCCTCGGAAGCCGCCCTTTTCTCCCCCCCTTAAGGGGAGAATTGCTCTCCTCCTCTTCCTCTTCGTCTTCATCTCTTTTGTGGGAGGAGAGAGCTTCGGTATCTCCGGACGCACCGTCCGAAGTACCTTTACGGCGCAGGCCACTTCTGGTCGCCTTGCCCTTCTTCTTGGCCTTCTTCTTTGGCGCCTGGTACGGCACTGGGACAAGCATCTTCGTTAGTAGAGGAATGGCTATGTCTTCAGGCAGCGGAGCCGGACATCGCATCCACTCCGCCTTCTTTGTCCAGCCCTAAAGGAAGAATGGAAGGCTCAACATACCCCTTGGATTTACAAGTTGAAGTTATGATTCAGAAATCAGAAAACTTACTGGAGTTGCTAGATAAGCGCAGTCGAGGCCGACGTCTTCGGTCGATTCCGGCCACAACTTCTCGGCCTTGAGAAGAAGCTTTCAGATCTCTTCATGCGTCGTGTTGAAGAATCGCTGCAGGGTCCGAGGGCCAACCGGATTGAACTCCTACATGTGGAGAGCCCGACGCTGGCAGGGGAGAGTCCGGCAAAAAAGCATCACCTGGACCACATCAGCAAGGATGGTGTTCTTATCCATTATATTTTTGATGCGCTTCTACAGCATCATCACCTCATCGGAGGACGCCCAATCCAGGCCCTTGTTAATCCACGATGCAAGCCGCATCTGGGGTCCGGATCTGAACTCAGGAGCGGCCTCCCAGTTGGCGCTGCGTGGTTCGGTGATGTAGAACCACTCCTGTTGCCATATCTTGATAGTCTCCATGAAGGCCCCTTTTGGCCAGGTGACGTTTGGAAGCTTGCTCACCATGGTGCCTCCGCAGTCTGCTTGCTGCCTGTCAACCACCTTCGACTTCACGTTGAAGACCTTAAGCCATAGGCTGAAGTGGGGGCAATGCGGAGGAGCGCCTTGCACACGACGATGAATGCCGAAATGTGCACTACAAGAAATATGTCAACTTGCGACCATCACTATTGGTCATTGTTTTTCATTTGCGACCTTTTTGCGACCAAAAATAGATGGTCAAAACCTATCCATCGTAAACTCAAATTAACGACCTTCTTTGTGATATGTAAAAGGTCCTTGGTTCCACGACCAAATTTTTGGTCACGGGCAGCCTCCCTAGGCCACGTAGGATCCAGCGTGGCAAGCTGACGTGGATAAGAATCATCCCGGTCCAATTCAGTGTTTTACATGGGCCGAGCCCATTAATTTAGCCTTTTCAATACATATTATTTCCTATTAATTTTCGCTAGCTACGTGGGCCTAGCCCAGCAATTCGGCCTTTTATTTTCTAGGCCTTTGGCCTTTTAGCTTCCATTTCTTGTTTGGTCCTTGGCCTTTTTACATTCCATTTTAGACCAGGTCCCACTAGTCATATCATCCAATTAGGTCCCACTTGTCAGTTTTTCTTTTTTTTGTTTCCCATTTTAAAGGGTGTTGTTTAGGTGTTGCACGTCATTTCACTATTTGTGCAATAACCAATAACTTGATTCAAACAAAGCCAATAATACATAGAATTTCAAACGACAACCAAACAAAGTACTTTACAGTCATGGCATTACAAATCAGGTATTCAACTATAAAATACACCTAATATTAACATGGCCAGCTCCAGGGAGCTGAAACACATAGTTGGGTGCTGGTTTTCTTCAGGATTCTTCTCCTGGAGCTCTTGTACATCAACTTTTGACGAATGAAGGCTAGCATCTGCAGGTTATACATCAAAAAAGTTAGGAAATCAAGTGAAGCCCTGCATATAGCATTCTCCTAACAATGAAAATAGTTGCTGAAGTTGAGATCTAATAAGAAACCATGCATATAACATTCGCATAACAGCAAAACTGAGATATATTTGTAAAAGGGAAAATGATAAGTTGCATTTGGTGAGAATATAACAATAAATTAAGAACATATCAATGCAGTAACAATACAGAGAGCTGGTATCAAGCAGAGCACAAATTGAGAGAAATTTACGGTCCAGGATTCGACCTTCCAAAGGAGCAGCATGGTGAGTCACTTTGCCTTCATTGGGAGTTGCAGGTCGGAGTTGTGAGCTGCTTCTTTGCTTCCCCATATAGAACACCAGGTTCTCTCCTAAGATAGCAACCCAAAAACCAAAAACATGATTAGGGAGCCGGTACATAAGAAAAGGAATTCATGGTCGAATGACATATACAACTAAAACACAGGATATAAAATATTATTAGAATTGCATATTAGATGGTTGCAAGATAACTTTTGCTTGATTTCATATTGTGCATACAAAGTTGAATTCATGGTAGATGTACTAGAAAAAACTAACTGACCCAGAGGCTTAACAGATATCATAGATGAAATTCTATAGCATTTTGTAGATCAACTCCCAACAACATCCTTTATAGTCATGTACATCACCATAATCATAAGCCATACCAAACTACCGATGCTAAAATTACAGATCCTCACGCAGAAAGGGAAAACAGAGACATCACAGCCAGGAGCTAGGGGTGCTCACCGATGCGGCACCTCTACTTGCGGGTGGGCTGGTCGAACCACGTCTTGACATAGTTCTGCCAGTGCTTCTTGAAGTGGCCGTTGGGGATGACGTTGTTGTGCTTCACCATCTTGCCCTCCTCTCCTCCTTCTTACCTGCACAACACGGACAAACCAATCCACCTATCAGTCAGCAAGTTCAGCCTGTACTAGTATACTACCAAAAAGCATCGCACAAAAAATCATGGATGATCTGAACCTGTACTTGATTACTAAATACTAATGTATATAGCACAAAAATAATGTATACTTAGGCTCTGATTGGATTGGCGTTTCACAGAACCATACAACTGTAACATATACGGACCTTCATTCGTCGTTTTCAATTGTAGGCAAAAATCAAACGTCATATGTTTGCCTGTACATTATTATTGCTTCCGACTGATGGAACAACTAATCTACTGCCGCAATTTTGCTCTTCCCCATAATCTACCGACTGGTGTTGTGAAGTAAAGCTTGGGGGCTTGGCCCTCCTGACTCGGGATGCCATTTGAATGGAACATATGCCTCGTAAAAGGACATTAACATGCAGCACAAGCAAAGATGGCATGACTGAACATTGCATAGTAAAAACTTGCATTTAGATAAGAAAAACAATGCTGAGAAGATAAAACATGCAAATTTCAGCCTATTTGAAATTGAATATTACAGTATGTGCAATTCTCATTCATGGGTAGATGCAATGCAAGATGAACTCATTACATAAGGGGGGAAATTGTGAGTGTGTCAATGTTGACACATTTATGTATCAACAACATCTTGTTTGCCGCCCGCAAGGGGCAGTTAGTTGGCCCTATGCAATTCAAGCATCTACACCTACCTACCAGTTGGCTGGACCTGTAGTTAGCCAGCCATCAACTAACAATTTTTTTAGAAGAACTAACAATTTTTGCAGGTAAAAAGGAAAGAGCTTGTTCATAATTACAAGGGTTATGGCCTCTTTTCCTGTTCAAAAGAAAAGGGCATAAAGGGGGAGAAGACCAGACCCAAGAGAAGGGGGGCAAAAGCATGGGCATGCTTTCGAGCACTCATTTACTTGGGCCTATCAAAAGTGGGACAAAAGCAATGCAGTCACTAGATCAATCACCTTAGAAAAATGCACTCCTAGAACACGGCTACTTATATTTTCTCTCCTAGGAGAAACATCACTCATTAGAAGTGAAAATATGTCCTACTCAGTACTAGCATTTTGAACTATGAAATGAAATACATTAGCAGTAGTAGTATATGGAGTAGTATCTTGTGTGTGTGCTATCTGAAGTAGAGCATGGAAGCAAGTTTTGCTTCAGATGCCGAATTTAATGAGATACAAAGGCATGCCCATGAAAGCAGAGCAGATAACAAGAAACAGCGCTGCTTCATGGTATTGTTCATGTTTTGATAGCCATTTTGTGATCTACACAATGGTTACACACACACAACACGGTGAACACATACCGAAGCTAGGAATTTGCAACAGCCAACAGAGAGCCGCGGAGAATAGGGCTACCGAGTACGAGCCATGGTCAGAAGTATACTATGTAAAAAAACACTCCCTCCGTTTGAAAATACTTGAAATAAGGGTGCACATTTGCATAATAGCTATATGAACATACATAACTCAAGTTCCTACTGATGTACTATGCAAATTTGAAATTTAGATTCCCAGCGTTTACTACTGAAATTTCCATTGGTAGTTCACCACTGAACTCTATTTTTGTAAGCCCGGGAACTCCATGCCAGCCCTGTCAATCCTAACAGTGTGAGTTAGACAAGCAGGTTGCAGAACAAGAGGCTATATTCAGTTAACAAGCATGTGAATGCAGTATCTTCAGTGTGTGCACTGCACCACCAAATGTAGTTGGATGTAGAACATCTCAGTTCGTCAAGTAGGCATGGACGAAATCAATCCAAGCCGCTGTCTACCTATTTCAAAGTCAGGTAATACTAGAGTGCTATCTAACACCATCAATTCTAACCAAATTCTCTCTAGCATCACTAAAATCAAACCAAATCCCTCCATCCATCGTGAGGTGTGCTCTAGCATGTATATAATAAAATGAACAAAAGATTTTGTGATTCTACTCGAAAACTTACCATCAGTTGTTCTTCCTACATCTCTAAATCTGAATGACGGCACTGAAAGTAGAGCTCCGGCAGTGGGGATGAGCAACACTATCAGAGGATGATGATCTTCAAACACTGGGAACAAAATTCACCATCTCATCGACGAGAGATGGAGGAGGGGAGATGAATCTAGGAGAGCGGGTTGGTGGAGAACTCCGGGATGGAAAGGAACTTGTCCTCGGAGATGAAGCCCTTGGCGATGCGGTCGAGCTGGTAGAAGTGCTAGTACTTGGTCTTGCACTGGAGGCAGGCCTGGGTGCCCTCCTTGTGCTCGTGCATTGGAAGCAGGCCTGGGCACTAGACGGGGAAGTGGCAGGCGTCGCAGGCGGTGAAGACCTCGTCGTCCATCATGGTATCCAGGCCGTCGGCGCAGATCTGGCACACGTCCTCAGCCCCGTGCCCCCCGGACTTCTGCACATAGCAACGAGATGGGTCAAAACCGAGGCTCCACTTCAGGGAGGAAGGGGACGGGATGGAGAGGAGCATGATGAGATAGGGGGAAGGGGACGTCGTTATGACTAGTTCGCGAGCCCACTGCCGTTGTCATGGGTCTGCAAGCACCGCCTCGCCTGCTCGATCTGGGTCGTCGACAGTGGGTGTGACAGCGGATTGAGGTGGGAGGGAGAGGGTTTGGGTTGGGGCATGCAGCGGCTGTGGGTGGGAGCGAGACAAGGGGAAGGATGGGTGGGGAGGGGATGGATCAGGGTGGGTGGGAGAGAGAGGCGGCGGCGGGATGGGGAAGGAGGGGGCAGCGACGGGGGGGCGTCATCATCGATCTGGATCGGGAAGAGCGGGAGAGAGAGGCGGCGGCGGGTCTGTTCTGGGGGAGAGGGGGAGAGAGAGGCGGCCTTGGGATGCTAGGGTTTGGGTTGGGCTACAATGGGGTGAGAAGTGTGAGAGGCGTTGGATCTGATGGATATGGACGGTTCAGATCAGCTACAACGGGGTGATCCCTGGGAAGTGTTCTGATTGGTTCGGAAAATTGGTGATATAAAATAATTTCCAAGTACTAAAAATAGGGGGATTTTGAGAAGCAGCTATCAAAAATATTTTACAAAAGGGTACCACACAAATTTTCACTAGAGTTAGACCACATTTTATGGATGAGCACCAATTTGTATGCATTTCTGATCTTTCTAGCTATTTTTAATCATTTTCCGAGTGGTAAAAATGGTTTTTTTGTGAAGAAGCTATCAAATATTTGTTGCAAAATTGGACTCCATCAATTTTCTAAAATACTAGTCCATATTTAATGCACAATTGACCAAATGGTTGGGTGTCAAAAGCCTTGATCCACCTCTACTGAAAAAGACAAATTTCCGTCGATTCAGTAGGAAGCGGGTCAAATTTGAACTGCAGGTGCCTCATAGTTTGCTCTTTATTTTTTCAAAAAATCATTTCTAGGTGCATAAGTATCTACTTAATCAGAGAAACATCAAATTTTTTCCAAAATTCAACCACTAGCTACGAACGGTTAAGCCCACTGTTTTACCGCCTTGTGAAACGGGCATAAAAAATTCAAAAAAATCAAAAAATTGGAAAACCTTCGCATTGTGCCATTATATGTGACCAAGTTGCCAGGAAAAATAATAAACTTGTAATACGGCAATTATATTAGAAAGTGTTCTCAGAAATGAGCTATCATGCGTGAAGATTCATGGCTTTCAAGCCCAGTGATGAATCTTATAGCCACATTCATGGCATAGTTTGGTCAAATGATCTCATATTGTGCACAAGGGTGCATCTCGGAATTCCAAACAATGTTTCCTAAGGGATTTTTCATTTTCGTTTCATGGAAAATTCATTTTCCATTTCTCGAGTGCCCGAAATGAGTTTTTTGTGAAGGACCTACCATATATTTCTTGCAAAATTGTACCAAATCAATTTTATAGAATATTAGGCCATATTTTATGCACAATTGATCAAATGGTTGGGTGTCAAAAGCTTTGATCTACCTCCAGTTAAAAATACAAATTTCCACTGATTTAGTAGGAAGCTAGTCAAATTTGAACTTCAGCTACCCCATAGTTTGCTCTTTACTTTTTCCAAAAATAATTTCTAGGTATATAAGTATCTATTTAATCAGATAAATATCAAAAGTTTTCCAAGATTCAACCACTAGCTAGGAACGGTCAAGCCCACCATTTTGACCGCATTTTGAAACCGGCATAAAAAATTCAAAAAAATCAAAAAATGGAAAACCTTTGCATTGTGCCATTATATTTTGACCAAGTTTCCAGGAAAAATAATAAACTTGTAATATGGCAATTATATTAGAAAGTGTTCTCAAAAATGAGCTATCATGCGTGAAGATTCATGGCTTTCAAGCCCAGTGATGAATCTTATAGCCACATTCATGGCATAGTTTGTTCAAATGATCTCATATTGTGCACAAGGGTGCATCTCGGAATTCCAAACAATGTTTCCTAAGGGATTTTTCATTTTCGTTTCATGGAAAATTCATTTTCCATTTCTCGAGTGCCCGAAATGAGTTTTTTGTGAAGGACCTACCATATATTTCTTGAAAAATTGTACCAAATCAATTTTATAGAATATTAGGCCATATTTGATGCACAATTGATCAAATGGTTGGGTGTCAAAAGCTTTGATCCACCTCCAGTTAAAAAGACAAATTTCCATTGATTTAGTAGGAAGCTAGTCAAATTTGAACTTCAGCTACCCCATAGTTTGCTCGTTACTTTTTCCAAAAATAATTTCTAGGTATATAAGTATCTATTTAATCAGATAAATATCAAAAGTTTTCCAAGATTCAACCACTAGCTAGGAACGGTCAAGCCCACCATTTTGACCGCATTTTGAAACCGGCATAAAAAAATCAAAAAAATCAAAAAATTGGAAAACCTTTGCATTGTGCCATTATATTTTGACCAAGTTGCCAGGAAAAATAATAAACTTGTAATACGACAATTATATTAAAAAGTGTTCTCAGAAATGAGCTATCATGCGTGAAGATTCATGGCTTTCAAGCCAAATGATAAATCTTATGGCCACATTCATGGCATAGTTTATTCAATTGATCTCATATTCTGCACAAGAGTGCATCTTGGAATTCCAAACAATGTTGCCTAAGGGAGTTTTCATTTTAGTTTCATAGAAAATTCATTTTCCATTTTTCGAGTGCCTGAAATGAGTTTTTTTGTGAAGGACCTACCATATATTTCTTGCAAAATTGGACCAAATCAATTTTCTAGAATATTGGGCCATATCTAATGAACACTTGATCAAATGGTTGGGTGTCAAAAGCCTTGATCCACCTCCGGTGAAAAATACAAATTTCCACCTATTAAGAAGGAAGCGGGTCAAATTTGAACTGCAGCTGCCTCATAGTTTGCTCTTTATTTTTTACAAAAATCATTTCTAGGTACAGAAGTATCTACTTAATCAGAGAAATATCAAAAAAACTCCAAGATTCAACCACTAGCTAGGAACGGTCAAGCCCACCATTTTGACTGCATTTTGAAATGGGCATAAAAAATTCAAAAAATCAAAAAATTAGAAAACCTTTGCATTGTGCCATTATATGTGAACAAGTTGCCAGGAAATATAATAAACTTGTAATACGGAAATTATATTAAAAAAGTGTTCTCAAAAATGAGTTGTGTGAAGATTCATTGCTTTGAAGCCAAATGATGAATCTTATGGCCACGTTCATGGGATAGTTTGTTCAAATGATCTCATATTGTGCACAAGGGTGCATCTTGGAATTCCAAACAATGTTGCCTAAGGAAATTTTCATTTTCTTTGGTCGAAAAATTCGTTTTCCATTTTTCGAGTGCCCAAAATGAGTTTTTTTTGTCAAGGACCTACTATATATTTGTTGCAAATTGAACCAAGTCAATTTTCTAAAATATTAGACCATATATAGTGTACAATTGAACAAATGGTTGCATGTGGAAAGCTTTGATGCACCTCTCATGAAAAAGACAATTTTCTGTCGATTAGTTGGAACCATGTCAAATTTGAACTGTAGCTGCCTTATAGGTTGCTCATAATTTTTTCCAAAAATTATTTCTAGGTACATAAATAGCTATTTCTCCAGAGAAACACCAAGTGTTTTCCAAGATTCAACCCCTAGCTACAAACGATCCTACCCGCCGTTTTGGCCGCATTTTTAAACGGGCGTGAAAAATTCCAAAAAAATCAAAGAAATTAGAAACCTTCACATTGTTTCATTATATGTGACCTGGTTTCTGGGAAAAATAACCAACTTGCAATACGACAAATATTAAAAGAAATGTATCTTGCAATGGAAAATATTTGTTGTAAAATGGAACCACTCCATTTTTTATATATATTTAACATTTTTAAATTCAAGCTTAATTGTTTTTTAAAACATAGTCTACATTTAATAAAAAATGTTTAACATGTTTTTCGAGTGTCTGGATTAACATTTTTTAACACACACGAGCAACTTCTTTCATACACATTATATTTTTGGTATACATTTTCCGTATATGTGAGACACATTTTCTCTATTCTCATAATTTTCTAATATGTGGTCAACATTTTTTGTATACACATTTAACATTTTTCAAATATTTGATTATCATTTTTAATACTAGTTAGTAGGGCGGATCCCACATGGCGTGTCCCACTAGTCAGTAATGCGGGTCCATTTTAAAAAAAGACAAAACCCCCAAACCCTAATTCGAAATCCCCTAAAGTTCCTATCAAAGCAATATATACTCATGGGCAAGATTGTTCCCCAAAATTGCTTTCGGTCAATTTGGAGGCCAAATTTAATTTCTAGCAATAAAAACAGTAAGAAAACAAATCCACAGCCACGACATAGCTATCAGCGTGCGCGCACTCGCTCTCTAGGCCAACTTACGGCCCATTTTCATCCACTCATTGCGGTCCTGGCCCAGCGACATAATTGGTTTAAAGCCCACCGGTGTGTTCATGTGTCACATCTGAAGTGGTAGCGTGCTGGTCAGGATCGACGTGCTACATGGGCAGGTTGCACGTTCGAACCCCCCGTAGGACACTTTCTGTTGAATTTTATCGCTGCCATGGCGCTGGATCTTGGTCCTATGTGTCAGCTTGGCCCATATGTCATTTAGCAGGTCGCATAACTCAGACCAGGTCTAGCCGTTGTGTGCCGGGTCCCATGTCATAGTGTGGTTGGAACAACATGTTAGTGGGTCCCGTGTGTAAGTAGCCCCATAGGTAAGTTTAGTCTCCAAATCAAGTGACACATAAGCAAAAAAATTTACTAGATAGGACATGTAGGCGAAAATGATGATGTGACAGTCGAGTCATGACAACTAGATAGGACACGTAGGCAAAAGTGATGATGTGGACATCTAGTCACATTAATGCACCTATGTTTACAGCATTATGACCATCTAGATAAGTCCTAATGAGCCAAAAATAAGGCCGCCGGCCACAACTATCTATTTTACGACCATTTCATGTAAGACAATTATGACCTATTTGATCAAAATGGTCGATGTGGTTTAGAGTTTGGACCCTCCCAAACAGCTTGCGGCCAATTGGTTCTAAATGGTCGTAGATTTACGACCAATTCATCCACGGTCACTGAGAGAAGGTCACAAGTTGAAATATTTCTTGTAGTGGTGGAGAAAGGAATTTGGGGCTAGATCGTGGAAATCTAGCCCATAATAGAACATGAGGCCGCGGACGAAAGGGTGGAGGGGAAACCCTAATCCACGGAGAAAGTTGGGGATGAACACTACCCTCTCATTAGGCTCCAGAGTGGGGATGATCTGTTTTTTGGCAGGGAGCCAGTGGGCGATGTCCACGGCTAAGTACCCTGCTTCCCGGAGTTCCTTGACGTTCCTCTCCATGATGGAGGAAGCCATCCACTTGCCCTGCGAGCCGGATCCGGACATGGCTGGAGTGTTTGGTGGCGATGGAAAAGATTAAAACTTGGGCGCTGGAGCTCGAGGATGGAAGGGCCGAGGAAGAAGAAGGCGTGAGGTAAAAATATGGGTCCTTATCCTCTTATAAAGGCAGTGAATGTGAAGCGCCCCCTCACAAGCCTTAAAACTCGCCTATTCCCAAGGGGTCGTGCGAACGACACGGTTGGATTACCCATACCCGTATTGATGAGAATCCCGCGATAAGGGGACACGGTCTCTTCTTCAACAAGACATGTCAATGGAGGTCGCACCTCGAAACGCGAAGCGGGAGGCCAAAAAAGGTTTGAAATAATAATAAGGCTGCACGTAACGCCTCGCCGAAAAGGCTGTCAGTAGAGATGACTTGTTTTGTTTAAGTATTTTTTCCTAGTGGTTGAGGGGTTGTAGCTGTTATACAGAGCCGGATATAGTTCTCTTGTTCAACTGCATTGAAGTATTCGGAGGAGGAACCTGCCTTGCAATGTCGAAGAAAATCTGCGCGTCGGACACATCGTCATTGAAGCCTGGTTCAGGGGCTACTATGGGAGTCCTGAATTAGGGGGTCCCCAGGCGTCCGGGCTATGTGACATGGGCCGGACTAGTGGGCCGTGAAGATACAAGATAGAAGGTCTTTCCCCGTGTCCGCATGGGACTCTCCTTTGCATGGATGGCAAGCTTGGCGTTCAGATGTGTAGTTTCCTTTCTCTGTAAACCGACTTTGTACAACCCTAGGCCCCTATGGTGTCTATATAAACCGAAGGGGCTAGTCCATAGAGGCAATCATAATCATACAGGCTAGACATCTAGTGTTTAGCCATTACGAGCTTGAGGTAGATCAACTTCTTGTAATCCCAATACTCATGAATGTCAATCAAGCAGGAAGTAGAGTATTACCTCCATTAAGAGGGCCCAAACCTGGGTAAACATCGTGTCCCCTGCCTCCTATTACCTTGGATCCTCTGACACACAGTTCGGGACCTCCTACCTGAGATCGGCTAGTTTTGACACCGACACTCGCCACGAGGGAAGGCTGAAAGGTAAGCCGGTCCTTGCTGGCACGCAAATGGCTGAGAAAGCCCATTTGACGGTACTTCTTAACATCCCAGTTCTCAGCGCTTATACCGAAGAACACTTGGCGGAGATACGCCAAAGCTTCTTACCAATGGTGCCTTCATCAGATGTGGAGATGAAGGAACACACTAAGAACTACGCCGAATGGCCGAAGAATCGTTTGGCACAAGGATCCATCAATGACATTGTTACATGGTTGGCACAAAAGCCGTCAACTACGGTGTTGACATACCAAGCATATGACATAAATGGATACACGTTCTACACTGAGGGACGTGATCAGAAGACCTCATATCAGAACAGCTCTGTTCGAATAGAATGCATGACTGTAAATGAAGCTGATAAAAGGGTATACTATGGAACCATCAAAGAGATTTGGGAGCTTGACTATGTGAAAGTTAAGGTGGCATTATTCAGGTGCGCATGGATCCCTCTTGGTTAGTTAAGGATTGATGAGTACCATAAGACCTGTGTTAACAGGACAAAGATGGCATATCACGCGGACCCATTCATTCTTGCCAGCGATGCTACCCAGATTTTCTTTGTGGAAGACCCCTTGCATAAGAACTACCATGTAGTGATGCATGGGAAGAGAAGGGTACTGGGTGTCGACGTATGATGTTGCCGATGAGGACGAGTACGATGAATTTGATGAGTTTCCAGCCAAGGGATCACGCAGCGGTGTAATAGAGAAACGTAAAATCATCAGAAAACCCAAGTTCATTCGGGGTCAACGTAATGATCCCAGTTCCCAAATGTACATGGAAACTAAGCCATAAGACTAGTCTTTATGCCTACCCTGCAACTTAATTCGTTCAATTTAGAACTGGTGTGTGTACTGCATTTGTGAGTTATGCCCGGTTTTCTGTTGATGTAAGAACCGTCAATATGTTGATCTTGATATGTTGTCAGCTCAGGCAATGAATATGAACTGTTTTTTGTTGTTATTATTATTATATCATAGAGGTAGCACACACAATTGATCTCACTACAGTATGTGTGAACAAAAATATGCAATCTGATTTGCGAATAGCACATGGTTCATTGATGAAAGTCGTGTGCCGACCAGACCCCGCCCACGATCTGAGTCGTGCTTTTTGATTAGCTAGAACCCAAACCCCACAGATCGTACATCTGCACCGTTCGATGCTCCAATATCGAACGACAATCCTCATCCCTTTCGACAACACATGCAGTTCCGATTGTAATTTTATTTTTATGCACAAAATGCACATTAATCTCAAAAAATGTCTTAAATATAGCTAACTATACCTGAAATGCGCTAGAAAATCAAACCCTAGTATAATGGTGATTGCGTACGGTGGAAATTTTTATGAGGCCAAACGATGAAGTCACCGGCCATAGGAGTATGAATTGACACGTCTTCTTTTGGAAACCATGATCCTTCATGTGAGATGCTTCGGTTTGGAAGGAGCGATCATCAAAACTTGTGCCAAACTATACTTTTTTCCATGGGGTCGTGAGAGCACGCCACGGGCACATACCAATTTTGACGATGTCCGAACTCCATCTAAATTTCTTGTAATTAAAATACCAACTAGGCCTACGCCAGTGGCCGCACCTCGCAGCCGAAATGTTTGAAACTTCTCCCCGCTTCTCAAACAAACGGATGAACACTCACAAAGCGACACACAAATGATTTGTACACCTTCTTTGCTAGGCTGATAGTAAGGGGGTATCATAGCTAGTATCATGCACGCCAACTAGGCAATTTTGATGAGTTGTCATAGAATTAAATGAAGAAAGAGAGGGTTAAGTATCATATCATGAAACCGTATCTTAATAAATGCTATGATACGGTTGCGCCTATGAGAGCTCTGGTGTTCCTGCAGACCAGTTTCGACATTGATGGCCTTGTTCACCAAGGTGGCGAAATCGGCAAAGTCATGCACTAGAAGTGCGATCTTGATGTTAGCTTGAAGGCCATCACGGAACTTCTCTTGTCTGCGTGCATCAGTTGCAATGCCTTCTTCAGCATAGCGGATAAATCCAGAAACTCCCGCTGATAAGCTTCGACAGTTATGTTGCCCTAGGTGAGGTGGCGGAACTCACGCTTCTTATGGTCCATGACTCCCTGAGGAATGAAGCGAGTACGGAAAGCAGCTTGGAAGTCTGGCTAGGTGATGATTGTTCCAACCGGCAGAGTACGCCTGTGGCTGTCCCACCATTGAGCAGCGGGTCCTTTCAGGAAGAAGGAAGAAAATGTGACATAGCTGGCAGGGGCTACATTAGCCGACTCCATCTCATAGGTGATGTCATGGAGCCAGTCATCAGCATCCAGAGGCTGAGTTAAGCTGCGGTACATGGTTGGGTTGAGGCGCATGAAATCCTGCGGAGTCACTTGGGTTGGCTGCTGGTTCATATTGGGGCAAGGAAACTAAGCCATAATATTCTCCATGAACTGGTGATTTAGCTCAAACTGTTGCATCATCCTAGCCATGTACTCAGGCGGTGGTGGAGGATGGCCACCACGACCACGACCACCTGGTCTAACCATCCTGCTAATATATAACAGGGGTAGTTCAGCATTGAGAATTTACAGGGGCAAAAATCATTCACGATGAAACATGCATAATGAAAGGAACACGATAGATACTACATAGTAGTTGGCATGTCTTACAAAAGAGATCATGCATAGAGTTCTGTACACAGAGTTTAGTACATAGGCTAAGAACAACATAGGCAGCACGCAGGCTCGCGGTGATTGCATCTAACACTAACAAGCAATCCTACATCAGTCCCAGGAGGAACTGTGGAGGTAGGTGTAGCCTGACAGCTGATAGTGACGCGAAGGGAAGTCCTCCACGCGAGTAGCCTAGGGTCCGCAGATACTGTGGTGTGGAACCCGATGCGCAGGTGCAGGAGAGGACCAAGTGCGGGAGAGTAGCCTCCTACATCTGGCCAGCCGACACCCTGGGGCATCACGGTCCTGGCGGGGTAGATCGTAGAACGTGATAGATCACCAGATCGGATAGAGGGGTGCAACAGCGTCAGAGCACGGTACAGGTGCTGACGGGTGGTGTACAACTCGTGGCGAAGAGCTCGGTTAGCTCTATCCAGCCCATCAGCATGCAGAACCAGGTTCTAATTGTAGAATGGCTCTCGGGTGACAGTGGAGTAGGCAGCAGTGTAGTATCCCTCCGCACCAACATTGAATGCGATAGCAATGTGCCTGAAGGGGGAGGTGTCCAACTGTCGGTACTCTCCACGAAGATGTGTCAGAGCAGCATAAGCAGCATCGTGGACCGCCATGTCGATAGTCACTCCAACACCATGAGCAGTGTGCAGCACGGTAGTGGAGTCATACTCCCGAGAGTAGAGGTGGGCGATGACACGGTACTGCTCCTGGTTGAAGTCCTGATACTCCTCATAAATGGTGTACTCAAGGTGCCAGCGATAACCCAGATAGGTCATCATCTCAACCAACACAGCAGGTGATCCTGAGGCACCAATAGCTGTCGTGTGGCGCACGACCTGTCTCATGGGCTCCATCTGAAAACAAAGCTGTTTCAAAGGAGTCAAATGACCGTGTGGATAAAGTTCAACATACTACTCTAAGGAATAACTAGCACTTGTCCAACTTTGGGGTGAACATGGTCATGGGATCCTAATGTTAAAGTTAGTAAAATCGTTTAACCCAAGTAGAAGAGAGTTCAAAGTCCCAGAGTAAGGATCGAGGAGTAAAAGATCCTAATACCACCCAGATGGTGACGTGGGCTCGTAAGACACACAGCCATGTTAGTATAAAGTTTTGTAATGTCTAGACTCGACTTCGGCCAAGGAGTGTGGAAGGGGGATTCCTACAGGCAGTCAGCTCTGATACCAACTTGTGACGCCCCTGATTCAATCATACACTAATCATACACGCAAACATGTACGATCAAGATCAGGGACTCACGGGAAGATATCACAACACAACTCTACCAATAAAATAAGTCATACAAGCATCATATTACAAGCCAGGGGCCTCAAGGGCTCGAATACAAGAGCTCGATCATAGACGAGTTAGCGGAAGCAACAATATCTGAGTACAGACATAAGTTAAACAAGTTTGCCTTAAGAAGGCTAGCATAAACTGGGATACAGATCGAAAGAGGCGCAGGCCTCCTGCCTGGGATCCTCCTAAACTACTCCTGGTCGTCGTCAGCGGGCTGCACGTAGTAGTAGGCACCTCCCGAGTAGTAGTAGTCATCATCGACAGTGGCGTCTGGCTCCTAGGCTCCATCATCTGGTGGCAGCAATCGGGTATAGAAAGGGGGGAAGAGGGAGCAAGGCAACCGTGAGTACTCATCCAAAGTACTCGCAAGCAAGGAGCTACACTACATATGTATGCATTGGTATCAAATGGAATAAGGGTATCATATGTGGACTGAACTGCAGAATGCCAAATAAGAGGGGGATAGCTAGTCCTATCGAAGACTACGCTTCTGGTAACCTCCATCTTGCAGCAGGAGAAGAGAGTAGATGGTAAGTTCACCAAGTAACATCGCATAGCATAATCCTAACCGATGATCCTCCCCTCATCCCCATGTGAGAGAGTGATCACCGGTTGTATCTGGCACTTGGAAGGGTGTGTTTTATTAGGTATCCAGTTCTAGTTATCATAAGGTCAAGATACAACTCCAAGTCGTCCTGTTACCGAAGATCATGGCTATTCAAATAGATTAAATTCCCTGCAGGGGTGCACCACATTTCCCAACATGCTCGATCCCCTTTGTCCGGACACATTTTCCTGGGTCATGCCCGGCCTCGGAAGATCAACACGTCGTAGCCCTACCTAGGCACAAGAGAGAGGTCAGCACGCCGGTCTAAATCCTATGGTGCAGGGGTCTGGGCCCATCGCCCATTGCACACCTGCACGTTGCGAACGTGGTCGGCGAGCAGACCTAGCAACCTCCATTACAAAGGAAGTTGCGTTACGCGGTCCAACCCGGCGTGCGCCGCTCAGTCGCTGACGTCACGAAGGCTTCGGCTGATACCACAATGTCGAGTGCCCATAACTGTTCCCGTGTAGTTGGTTAGTGCGTATAGGCCAGTAGCCAGACTCATATCAAATACCAAGATCTCGTTAAGCGTGTTATCTTGACGTCACCGCGAACGCCGACCAGGGCCAGGCCCACCTCCCATCTGGGTGGTCTCAACCTGCCCTGTCGCTCCGCCACAAAGATCCACACAGAGGGCCGTTGGGAAAGTATGTCCTTCCAGCCCCCAATTCATGAATCAACCGTGGGTACTCAACGAGTCGAGCTGACTTTAGTCACAACATATATCATGTGTAATAGGTATAGCATATACCCGTGATCAACACCCGACGTGATCACGGCCCGATAGTATAGCATGGTAGACAGACAAGAATGTAGGGCCACTGATGATAAACTAGCATCCTATACTAAGCATTTAGGATTACAGGTAAGGTATCAACAGCTGTAGCATCAATGACAGGCTATGCATCAGAATAGGATTAACGGAAAGCAGTAACATGCTGCACTACTCTAATGCAAGCATTATAGAGGAGAGTAGGCGATATCTGGTGCTCAAGGGGGGGGGGGCTTGCCTGGTTGCTCTAGCAAGAGAAAGGGGTCGTCAACACCGTAGTCGTACTGGGTAGCAGCGGCATCAGTCTCGGTGTCTAGCGAGAGAAGAGGGGGAAGAAACAATATATATTAAGCAAATAGATGCATAGTGAAGCATGACATGACAAGTAGCGGTGCTAGGGGTGCCCTAACGCGGTAAGAGGTGGTACCGGTGAAGGGGGGGAAAACATCCACGAAAATATCCCCGGTGTTTTGTGTTTTCGGAAAGATGAATTGGAGGGGAAAAGTTGTGTGTTCGCTATGCTAGGGATGCATGGTGGACGAACGGGCTGCGTATCTGGATTTGTCTCGTCATTCTGAGCAACTTTCATGTACAAAGTTTTTCCATCCCAGCTACGGTTTATTTTATATTAGTTTTAAAAGATTTAAATCATTTTTAGAATTTATTTAATTCAACATTATCCAGAATAGTGTTTGCTGACGTCAGCATCGACCTAGTCAACCTGATAGGTGGGTCCCGCATGTCATACACTGCTTAGTTTAATTAGGGTTTAGCTAATTAATTACTGTTTAATTAAATTAACTCATAAATTAGATTAATTAAACAGGATTAATTAACTTAATTAATTCACTAATTAATTAATTATTAATTTATTAATTTTAGCGGGTTCGGGCGTTAGCGGGTTCGCGCGCAACGGGCGCCCAGCTCCCGTTCGCTCAGGCGCACACCCAGGGGCGATTGCGGCGGCCAGCGGAAGGGAGGCATGGGCGCAGGGGCTGTAGGGGCGTCGAGCCGGGACGGTGGCTCGCCAGTCGAGCGAGGAGTGCGGCCGCGGGGGTGCTCGCAAAAGGGGGGTGTACGGCCAGGAGCGAGAGAGGGTGCGGCGGGGCAAGCGGTCGGCGCTGTCGGTCACGGCCACCACGCGGGTGCGCAGCCAAGGCGAACGGCGGACGAGGCCACTGCGGTTGCACGGCGAGAGAGGCACGGGGCGCGGGCGACGAGCGTGCGCAGCGGAGCAAGGCGAGTGAGGCGCGGGCGGCTGCAGCGATGCAGGGAGCGAGCACAGCGGTGAGCCACGAGGCAGGGGCAGGCCAAGCGGGAGGCGCATGGGGCGCACAGAAGAAGCGGGGCGAGGCGACGACAGAGGCGGGGCGGCGCGACCGGAGCGAGGCGGGAGTCGCGGCGGCCGTAGCTGGGCGTGGTCACCATGCGAGCGGTGCGCGGGTGCGGTGAGCGTGGTGAGGCAAGGTCGTGCGAGAGAGAAAGGAGGAAGGGCACGCGCTCACATCGGGTTCATAGGGACTGGGCAACGGTGCGCGGGGAGCGACTCAGAGATGAGGACAAGGAGGTCCGGCGTGGGGAGGAGACGGGGAGGCGACGGCGGGGACAGAAGGCGCCGGCAACTGGACGCTGGGACTAGGCGGCGGGGTCCGGGCGCGATGGACGATCCAGGCAGCGGCGACGGCAGGCTCCTCCCTCGATCCCGATACAGTCGGGG
>NC_041392.1:635769290-635815184 GCF_002162155.2 Triticum dicoccoides | reverse complement strand
TGGGGGAGTGTCGGTGGGTAGTGGGGGGAGTGGGGGAGGTTATGGCGGTGGGGTGGGCCGGCCTGTTAGGTTGTGGCCCAGTTGGACCACAAATGGCCCAATGGGGGGGGGTCTGCCTCTTTTTATTTTTAGTTAGATTTGTCTTTTCCCTTTTTTTATTATTTCTCTTTTCTGTTTTAATTCACTTTGGGCATTTAAATATTTTATAAAATTTTTGTTTTCGTTACTATTACTACCTATGCCATTTTTGGCACGCTCCGAACATTTTGTTTTAATTTTTGGAAATTTTTTATTATTTAACTTTATTTTAAATTTGGAATTTGAACAGGTTTTGAACTAATGGTAGATTAGCAACAGTAACGGTGGTGACGTGGCACCATTTTCTTGGAATTACTGTAGCTTGATTACCCGGGCGTTACAGGCTCTCTGTCCCAGTGCGCCCGCTATTGGGCTCCTCCTGCCACCTCCCGATGATGCCCGTGGCGCCAAGAAGGACTCCCTGACGAGCGTCTCGATCCCCATCGGCTGCGCCTCCTTCCTTTGAACTTTGAGTTTTGTTCAAACGGAACATACACTGTTGTTGGTTCAGGCGCATACCTCTCTCTCCCTTTCAAGTTTTGTGTTATTACTATGAAACAGTAATGTTTTGATGAGTGGATATTTTCAGAATAGACGCATGTGTTGTGTGCCGGAGTGTGGTTGGTCGCTGTTGTCTCCACCAGCCGGCCATCGCGCCATGAGCGTATTCTGAAAACTACGGTAGAGAAAGCAGGTGCTTGTCAAAAGGGGCGGCGACGAGAAGCTAATCTTGTTTATCCCCACTAAATCATTCCCTGCCTTGCTCCTTATATCTCCTGGATGAAGAAGTACAAGTACAGTACGGGATTCAAATCAGCGTTGGCTATCAAAAGAAACAATGGAGATGTTGTTATGGCGTTCGTGCATGTGATGGTTGTGTGTGTTCTTTGTGTATGTCTTTGTGGAAATGCTTTTTTCATGTTTTGTGTATAAAAAACAAAGAAGTTCAAAAATAAAATATGTAAGAGTTCAAAATATGTAACAAAAAAAGTTCGTGTATGCGAAATTCGCATGTGATAAAAAGTTGTGTAAATTCACAAATAAGTGAAAAAACATATAAGTGTTTGTGTATGAGAAATTCACGTGTGAACTTTTTTTTTGTAAATTCAAAAATAAGTGAAAATATATATATAAGTCATGTGTATGTTGTATGATGTACGCTTAGTGCGCGTTTAACCATATTGTTTAACTTTTGCACCTGGTTGTTGTTATGCTTCAATTTTTTAGACAATTCAAAGACAACAACCATAGAAGGTCAAATAAAAAAATTAGCAGTTCAAAAAGATTATGAAAACATATTTTCCCTCTTCTCAAAAAAGACATAGAAGTTCAGATTTAAATAATTGAGTGGTTCGAAATTTATTACAAAACTAAGACTTTTCGTGTTACTAATGAATACCACCAAGAATTCCTAACTAAAAAATAAAGTTGTTTGATGTTTATAAATATCTCAGATTTTCCCCAATACTAAATATTAATACCAAGAAGTTCAATTAAAAAAATGGAGTAGTTCAATGTATATAATAAACTCAGGTTCTCTCATTAGTAGAGGATAAAACCAAGAAGTTCAAATTGAAAAAGCGGAGCAGTTTGATATTTATTTGAAAAATCAGATTTTTCTGGTTACTAAAGAATAAAACAAATAAGTTCAATTTCAAACAACGAAGAAGTTCGATGTTTCTAAAAAACCCTCCAATTTTCACATTTCTAAAAATACACAAATGAAGTTCAAATAAAAAAGTTAGAGCGGTTCAAATGTCTATAAAAAAAACTTAGATATTTTCATGTAACTGAGAGAAGTTCAGTTTGATAACTACTAGAAGTTCATGTACTACACGGTGTGCATATTGTATGAAAAAAATGAAAAAGCAAAGGCTAAAAGTTTTCTTGCTAGAATTTCAAGTGCTCGGCTCAATAAAGTTTAAAGTTTCTTGTGAGAGAGGTTGAACAAAAATACGTGACAGAATCTCAAGGTGAAATAAATGAGAAGTTCAACTATTGCAATGGATGTGTTTCAGGTGAGAATGAAAGTTTAAAAAGATTGTTGAAAGAAGTTCAATTTCTCTTTTCAGGGAAGTTCAAAAATTCTTGCGGGAGAGGTTCACCTTGTATTACCATGTTTGAAAACACAAAAAAATTGTTTTTGTGTTTTAAAATAATTCTCTCAATCCGCAAAGAAGTTCAGTTATTATTTGGGACCAATCTATTATATTATTAAAACGATAGAAAACGAACGGATTAGATGTAACAATAGGAAAAGAGTTAAAAACAACGGCTGAGATTTACTTTTTCCTGATCTCATAGAGTACGTTTTTAGCTATAGAGAAAAAACAATAGCTAGGCTAATGGAGTTTGAATCGGTCGGAGGGCTCAATACGTATACATGTCTTTTCTTTTAATTAATCATAAGCGCTAAAAAAGGTATTTCCTCCAGCCTAATTTTAATAGAAAAACAAGGCATAGATTTGTAAATACATGTACCATATATCACATGATTCTAGGTTCGTAAAAACAAGTCAGATTGATGTAGCTATCGTGGCGTCCAAGACAAACTCCAATTAGGATTAGGGACAGAAAGTTTATAGCTTGCAAACGGAGAATCACAGGGACACAGATATATAAACTCAGAGTGGACTTGATAAAGCACAACACGCAAAAGCACAAACTGTCATCGAGGAAGATCGCGATCTCCTGCTCATCCCAGGAACTGGCAAACGGCAGAACACGCTGAAGCATGAGCCACCATGCAGGCTGATGGCGATGTCCTGCTCATCTGAGGAACAACCAAATGCCACAACACGCCCAACCACGAGCCGCCATGCAGGATGATGGTGATCTCCTGATAATTGGAGGCATGGCCAAACGCTCTGCAAATCAAGGGCACGATACACCCAGCCACATACGGATGTTGCCGAGACTTTGTATGAACCAAGGCATCGTCATATGCTCCCCTATACAAAACCATGCCCAAGCATGAACTGCCATGTAGGACAATGGCGATCTCCTGCTCATCCGAGGCACAACCAAGCACTCAGCAAATTGATGTCACGATATGAACCAAGGCATCGTCAGATGCTCCGCTATACAACACCACGCCCAAGCACGAACTGTTATGTAGGACAATGGCGATCTCCTGCTCATCTGAGGCACAACCAAATGCTCAGCAAATTGATGTCACAATACACACCACGCATGTCCACAAGTTGCAGATGAACGATGGCACCAGTTGTAAAGCGCGGGAAACAACATCGTCAATTACATCCAGTACACAGTAAGCGGCTCCCGGCTGGACAAAGCCATGACAAAGCATCCGGAAAAACTGAAGGAACCGCGACCGCCATATACGTTGGGTAATATCTGCTTGAAAGAACTTCTTTTCCCTGTGTTGCTTCACACAAGAACTGTCAGAAAAGAGCAGCAATGTTCAACAATCTCTAGGTTGATAAGTTTTTTTTTCCATGTGACCCATCTTTCCTAAATTTGAAGTCACCAATATTCAAATTTATTGAGTGGATTACTCACATGATTTAATCAGTTAAATCAAGGACAACATGTGAAAATAGTACTAACCCACAAGCTTCCCATATGTACAAGAAAAAAATATAATAGCAGCGCTAAAAGATAAATACAGTTTCCGTACAGTGAGATATTCATCTGCTCATTATCACCGAAATTAAGACTACAGGTAGCTATTTTGGAACCAAATCCATTGTGGTGATAAGATAAGATATATTACTATATTATTTTAAAAGAGTTAAACTGGTGAATATAAGATGCCAGACCACCCGAAAGATAACACACAACTGCTAACAAAACTGCATTTCCACGGGATAAACAGGACAGTACTACTAGGAGCAGCCATTCATGAGTTATATCATGCATATCACAATATTAGATTAACAAAGACGGTCTTAATAAGGAATCGTTTGCACTTTTAGGGTGTGCTGGACTAAAGCACGGGATAATTTAAATAACTTCTATCTATGATCATAAAAGGTTTTCTACACAACAGTTGAAGCAGTTACAAAATTTGGAAGTCTGCAGAATGAAATGAAGAGCCAATAGAAAAACTTCTAACGCAAGACTAAACTTAAAAAAAAGAATGGAAACTCCAACAGCTCTAGAATATAAAGAAATGAATTATTATATACTCCAAATGCAGATTTGTGTAGAAAGTATAGCTGTGCAAAGAATATTGCAGGCTAAGCCATGTTAATTTAACTTGTGTTTTAAGTTATTTTAAATAGAGAGATTGATGTACCCGGTCCCAGTTTATAATATCTGATGCACATGAAGATTTTAATGATGAAATAGAAAATGTGGTGATTGCATGGTTTCTTCCAGCTTGGTTACATGATCGCATAGAGTGAGAGACACTATTTACATGCATCGCTTCCTAAATAACTACTAGAGGTGTACTCTACAATATAAACAATAAACTTCTATATACTCGAAATACATATATATGTCGAAAGTTCAGTCACAAAAAGAATATTTCATGCAAATAGACATTCTATTGTAAAGTGCAGTTTAGGCAATTAAAACTATGTTTGATGGACCCGACTATGGATTGACGATATACAAGGTGTGCAACTGAAAATATGTCCAACAAACAAAATAGTACACCAAACAAAACAGAAGATGTCATTGCTCAAGCGTGGACTACTCATGCTTGATTACATAGAGTCAAACTATTCACTACATGTAGACCTCTCACATGTTGTTAACACGTGTAAATATAGGAGAGGTGTTTCATTTTACAGAGCTATATACACATGAAAATTGAGGTGAAGTTGAATTATGCATTTATTTTTACACTTCTGAAATATTTCTATTGAACAATTAAAAAGAAATTATATGTAACTACACATATTATTTACATAAAAATGAAGGCCCATAAACCAGGTTGTTTTGTTTCACCATGATAGAGAGAATATAAGGATGAAGTGGATGATGGGGCGAGGGGGAGAAGGGTGGCCTTCTTTCCGTCAAAGTTCATTGGACAAATCCCCCGCGTCGTACCGTCGGAGGTAATGCTTCTGGAGCGATACTAACAATAATGTCGCACTTAGGGTTTGACATCGTCAAAGCACATTGGTGCAATCCCACGCATCGTACCGTTGTCCAAACCAACACAACGTGATGAACTAAATTAAGAAGAAGAATTGAAGTTGGTAAGAAGAGTAAATGTGTGATGTTGGATTAAATCAAGAGAATGAAACATCAAGTACCTTGTGGGCTTTAAAACACTATGTCGGGAATTCTTATAAGGATATTATGTGAATGCCCATTCTAAAAGAAAAGATAATCCAAACGAAATAAATGTTGAAGAGGTAAGAGCAATTATTCTACAAAGTCTTCTTTTAATATACGTACATAATCTCAATGCAATAAAAATTGAATCCAACACAAACATCTATGACCACATGAAATGCATGTTGGACGAAATATAATAATTTAAACCCGTATATAATGGAAATTTTACGTGATTAAACTCAAGAAAACATGACAAAAACCATTTACGAAAGCTAGCCACGCAAATGCGCGGGAAACTCCGCTAGTTTGATATCAAAAAGAAAATAAAAAAAATTCAAATTATAAAAATGGAAAAAGTTAATGTACTACATGGTGTGTGTTTAATATGAGAAAAATTAATTAAAAGGCAAGATCCAATTTTTTTGTCATTATAAGTTCAAGTCCTCGGTCGGAGAAAGTTGCAAAATTATTGTGAGAGAGGTTTGTACAAAAGAAATATCATTTGTGTAACATTGACGAATGGATGAAAAAGATACAAACGAAAATATGTCACAATAGTTCAACGTAAAAATAGCAGGAAGTTCAACTGCTACAGTGAATGAATTTCAGATGAAAAACTTTTAAAATCGTCGCGAGTATGATAAAATGATAAACACGAGAAAGTTGCGTGTTTACAACAACTTTCCATCGGTATATCACTTGCTCAATTTTGATGAGTGTATGGAGAGCTACGAGGAGTGGATGGAGAGCTAGGATAAAAAAGCACGTGAAAAAACAGAGTCAAGTTCAAGTACACATGCCGAGCAGTTCAGGTTCTTCACACGGTGCATTTTCGAAGAATCTGTTTCGCGATAGTCAGAACGAACGATCTCGCCATTTTCGTAATTACTTGAAAACGGAAAGGAATCACAGAAAACCATCAACATGAAAAACTTTCGAATTTTCCGTAGCTTTTCAGCCGTATATTATTTGCCCCATTCCGATAAAGTTTGTAGAAATTACGGCAAAAATACGTTTTTAGCCATTTTCAAAACTGACATAAAACCGTAATGAATTAGGAGAAACAATATATACAAAAACGTTTTGCATTTCTTCAAGCTTTCCAACGCCATATCATTTGTTGTGTTTGGACGTACGGTTAAAAAATTAGCTCAAAAATACGAACTCGGTGGAACTTGTACCGTTTTCTAAATTACTTTTAAACCACTCAAAATTAGAAAAAACTTTTAACATGAAAAAGTAGCGCATTTTCATAAGCTTTCCAACGCCATATTATTTGCCTCAATTGGATTAGCCGTTTAGAAATGGCATCGAAAATACAAACTCGGCTGCTTGGTTTGTGAACTTTCAAGATGTGGAAGGAGCGGTTTTTCAGCAGCTTTCCAACGCCATATTATTTGCCTCATTCCGATAAACGGTTTAAAAGTGCAATCAAAAATATGATTCACGTTTTTTGTATGAAGAAAAAACGGATTTCAAAACTGCTCTTAAACCTCTTACATTTTGCCAAAAATTTAACTTGGGTCATGATACTGATGTCCATAGCTTTCCAACAGTATATCGCAAGCCTCATTTGGACACCTTTTAGCTGAAATTCAACCTAGTAGTCAGGGAAGGTCAGGCGGGTTACTCGGGAAGTTCATGTTGGGATCAGAATATTATTCAGATCCCGTGATCAGAATAGTGTTTATGTGTACACACACAAACGAGATCTCTTTTTTTGCAATTCAAAGTTTGAGATTGCTAGCGAGGCCTGCCGCCTGGTAAAATGTACCAGAAAATTAAACCATAGGGTACAATCGTGATTTCTTACCGTGGCAAAAACATGGAGGCGAAACGATGAACTCATGTTTTCATTCAAACAAATATATGATGTTAGGTTATGTAAATGTTTTCAAATAGCACACGGTTCACTCACAAAAGTCATGTGTCCACTAAACCGTGGTCGATGCCCCCCTCTACCACGCGCGCGATCTGAGTCATGCGTTCTGATTGGCCAGAACCCAAACCCCACGGATCGTACATCTGCACCATTGGATTCTCCTTGATCGAATGGTGATCGTCATCCCTTTCGACAGCACATGTACATGTTTTCAAATAGCCCCTCGCAAAAAATGTTTTCAAATAGCGCACGGTTCACTCACGAAAGCCGTGTGCCTACCAAACCGTGGCCGATGCCCCCTTGCTGCGCGCGCGATCTGAGTCGTGTGTTCTGATTGGCCAGAACCCAAACCCTACGGATCGTACGTCTATACTGTTGGATGCTCTCAGATCGAACGACAATCCCCATCCCTTTTGACAGGAAATGCAGTCCGGCTAGGAATTGATTTATATGCCAAAACGCACGCTAAATGCCAGAAAATGTCTTACATATAGCACATGAGACCTGAAATGCGCCAGCAAATCAAACCTGTGGTATAATTGTGATTGCTTTACGTGGGAAAGATTTAGAGGCGAAACGATGAACTCATGTCTTCATTTCAAACGAAATTATTCTCTTTGTGCACACGAGTGCTTAGAGGCAGCCGTTTGCATAGGCCTTTCCGCGTGGCGACCGGGGATATTTTTCACCCTTTTCACCTAGGCCGCCAATGCCCCCCACCGTCCGCCCGCATTTCACTCAACTAGTCCAGCCAATCTCCATCGCTAGCTCCCCTCTCCCCCAGATCCACAATAGAACCCTCTCCGGCGCCGCCGTGCTCACCCCGGTCATGCGCCCGCTCTTCAGCGTCAAGCCTACCTCCACTGCCGTTCCCAACACGCGGCGGCCCATGCCTCACCGTCTTCGTTTGCTCTCCAGCCACTGATGTCGCTTGAAGCTACGTCGGTTTTTCTCCAAAGAGGGAGGGATGATGCAGCACAGCGGCAGTAGGTATTTCCTTCAGATATGAAACCAAGGCTATGGAACCAGTAGGAGAACCAAGCAACACAACATAAAAAGCCCCTACACATAGATAACAAATCCTCGCAACCCGACATTTTAAAGGGGTTGTCAATCCCTTCCGTGGTACGGCGCCTCAAGTAGGCAAACAGACGTGAGATAAATTTGTAGTAGATTGATAAATTGAACGCTAAATAAAATAAATAAGGAAAATATGCAGAAAGGTATTTTTGTATTTTTGGTTTAATAGCTCTAAAAATAAATGCAAGGAAAAAGTAGATCGCAAAGGCAAATATAAGAGAAAGAGACCTGGGGGCGTAGGTTTCACTAGTGGCTTCTCTCGAGAAAAATAGCAGACGGTGGGTGAACAAATTACTGTTGGGCAACTGACAAAACTTCAAATACTCAGGACGATATCTAGGCAATGATCATTATATAGGCATCACGTTCAAGATTAGTAGGCCAACTCCTGCCTGCATCTACTACTATTACTCCACATATCGACTGCTATCCAACATGCATCTAGTTTATTAAGTTCATGGAGAAACAGGGTAATGCAATAAGAACGATGACATGATGTAGACAAGATCTATCTATGTAGAGATAGAACCCATCGTTTTATCCTTAGTAGCAACGATATATATGTGTCGGTTCCTTTTCTTTCACTGGGATCAAGCATCGTAAGATCGAACCCACTACAAAGCACATCTTCCTATTGCAAGATAAATAGATCAAGTTGGCCAACCAAAACCCAAATATCGGAGAAGAAATATGAGGCTATAAGAGATCATGCATAAAAGAGATCAAAGAAACTCAAATACTTTCATGGATATAAAAAGATAGATCTGATCATAAACTCAAAGTTCATCGATCCCAACAAACACACCGCGAAAGAGTTAGATCACATGGATATCCAAGAGACCATTTATTGAGAATTCAGAGAGAGAGAGAGAGATGAAGCCATCTAGCTACTAACTACGGACCCTAAGGTCTACAAAGAACTACTCACGCATCATCGGAGGGGCACCAATGGAGGTGGTGAACCCCATCCGAGATGGTGTCTTGATTGGATCTGGTGATTCTGGACTCTACAGTGGCTAGATAAATATTTCATCGATGCCTTTAGGGTTCTGGAAATATTGGGGGTATTTATAGAGCAAAGAGGCGGTCCGGGGGGGCACCCGAGGTGGGCACAACCCACCAGGGCGCCCCTGGCCTCCTGCGCGCCCTGGTGGGTTGTGCCTCCCTCGGGGCACCCCCCAGGCACAGCCAGGGCCCATTATGTTCCTTCTGGTCCAAAAAAATTATCCGTAAAGTTTCGTTGCGTTTGGACTCCGTCTGATATTGATTTCCTGTGATGTAAAAAACATGAAGAAAATAGCAACTGGCACTTGGCACTGTGTCAATAGGTTAGTACCAAAAAATGATATAAAATGACTATAAAATGATTATAAAACATCCAAGATTGATAATATAACAACATGGAACAAGAAACAATTATAGATACATTGGAGACGTATCAACCACCCTCGAGCATATCGATGCAGTAACCCTCGCCTCTCCTGTGGTTCTGCCGGGTTTGCATTAAGAAGCTTACTGCTCTCCATCGCGGTGAGGCATATTTCCTCGCAATCCCTCTTCCTATTTCGTTCCGTATGTTTCCAAATTGACTATAAAAATGGAGAGCATATATATGTTCATTATCTACCTTCCTTACTACATATAAGTTGTATTTGTTCCAATAAGTTACTGCCTATTTACAGATCGCGGGTGCCTGAGTCACACAAACTTAACAAATTAGCCATACATTTTCTAAATTATTGCATGGCATGTTTAGAAAGCTTGATACCAAGTTGTTAGTTTTATGCTTATCCTCCTTTCCTAAGTTTCGCATGTGTTCTCTGTACATGCCGAGTAGCAGCGACAGCACTCATGCTTCAGGTGATGTATCGTCATCTAATTCGGACAACCTAGGTCTTTAGCAGATTGTGAGGGATCAAGTAATCTTGAATAGGATAGAGCTGCAGCAATTACCCTTCCGGTCAGGACACGGAGGAATGCTCCAAGGAAGCCCAGACACCAGCCTGAAGGTGTATATGAAGTAACCGAGATTGATTTAAAGTCTTGAGCTCCAACTAAACCAGATAAAGCACGCACAAGGTTCAGGAGTGTGTGTGGATTTGTTGGCAGGGCAAGGCTCAACATTAATCTGTCAGGGTTTCGGAAGGCTGACACAGAAACACGCCGAAGGATAGTCCGGGAGGTCATGGATCACTTCAATGTTCCAGAGCAGTGGAGAATGCAGGTGGAACACGCTGCACTGAAGAAGGTTAGGGATGCTTGGAGAAACTGGAAGCATGTGTTGTACAAGAAGTACTTGAGTGAAGGCAAGGACTCAATCCCCGCATACCCCCAAATTACAAAGGCAGACTGGGCAGAATTCAAAAGGGTCGGGGCAACTAAAGAGTTTGCTGAGAAGAGTTTCAAGCGATCAGAACTTCAGAAGAAGAACATACACCCCCACCGTATGGGTGTGGCAGGATACTAGGGCATGAAACTGATATGGGACCAGGAGGACAAAGAAGTAGTAGCGGTGGGTTGGAATCCGGCCTTTAGTGCAGGCCAACGCACTAGAGACTACTTGCGGGCACGTGCAAAGAGGCGTGATGACGGAACTTATTACTTTGAAAACACACGTGACGCCGAACTGTATCAAGTGCTGTTAGAGGCTTCCATGATCCCTAGAAGATTCTACAGGAACTCAGGGCCATGTGACATTCTGTTTGTTGCTCTCGAAACAAAAGAGCCCCTTGGTCGTGCAAGGGGTATATGTGTTAATGTCCTACACAAGAGGGCTTTCACACTCAACAAAGAAGAGAGGCTCAGCATGAAAAAACCGAGGAGTGAAATGAAGCAGAATGCATTGTATGAAAGGTTGAGGAAGGAGATTTATCCGGCTGTTCGAAAGGATGTTGAGGAGTCAATGATGATGCAGAAGACTCTAACACTAACAGATAGCCAGCAGATGGGAGGGGAGGCGGGCATGGAGGATGCTACTTATTGCGCGACAACACTGCACAAGAGTAGTTGTGCATCAGCTGATCCCAATGACACTGAGACTGCAGCTGCTCATGATGATGCTAGATCTGATCTATTTGGAATGAAAGACAGATTGAAGGGCATGCTTACACATTATGAAGATACATTAAAATGTGCAACAACTTGGGTTTACCCACCCTTCCTCGAAGATGGCCTCTTGTTGGACAATGTGCCATTGAAGCTGGGCTGTGTGAAGTGCTACGTGACTGAAGTAAAGCCTGGATTTAATGAATTTGCCCTAAACAATGTCCTAGGAGACTTTGATGAGCAAAGGACCTTGGGAGAAACAATTTTACATCACATCCAGTGGCCACGAAAGGAAATAGAGTTCATTGATGAGATCCCTGAAGCCCCGCCAAGAGCAACCACTGTCGCCCCTCAACCGATGACGCTCTCCTTGCCACAGAAGCTCTAACGGGCTGATGCATCAACCTGTGATCAGCCGGCTCGACTTTGTGGCGTACAGTCCATGTCATCCTTCGCCCCAAAGCAGCCAGTGGAAAAGCGTACAACTGCTGAAGACGCACCATCGGTTCAGATGCCGGCCGCTGGAGCAGCGGGGGGAGACCCAGCTGCAGCACATGCTCAGCAGACCAACCTGGTGGAACGGACTGCTAAGAACTCTGATGCTTTGGAACCTCCTGCTAAGCAGTCTGTAGGTCCAAAACTGACTGCT
Organism: Triticum dicoccoides; assembly: GCF_002162155.2. Taxonomy (NCBI): domain Eukaryota; kingdom Viridiplantae; phylum Streptophyta; class Magnoliopsida; order Poales; family Poaceae; genus Triticum; species Triticum dicoccoides. Next base: position 635,803,194 of record NC_041392.1, on the reverse strand, counting down.
CATCAGTCCGTTAGTCCGCAGTCACGTGATCAACATACCAATGCGTCAGCACTTCCTGCTCAGCAAACCAACACATTGGCATGGCCTCCTCAGCACACCGACCAGTTGGCACCACCTGCGCAGAAACCCGACATTGCATCAACGCATGGTCAGCAGTCTGATGCCTTTGCTCCTACAGCCCAGCAGTCCGTCACAATAGCACCGCCAGCTTAGCGGTCCAGCATAGATAAACCGTCTGCTAAGCAGTCCATCGAAGCTTCACCGTCTGCTTGGCAGTCTACCTTGCAGCCAACCAGACGTTCTACCACAAATGCTTCAAGTACCAAGAAGGAAGTGGCCTAAAAGGCTACACCCATGACCATGAGGAAGCGCGATGGAAAAGTGAAGAGGAAAGAGAAAGATTGCCTCTTACTTAAAGCACTCATCGTTCAGAACCAAATTAACAGCAGGTTGTTCTAATCAGGGAGTAATATTATTTCTGATGGCATGGATGATGAAGAAGTAGATTTGTTGCTTGCTAAAAGTAAAGCAGACATACTTGAACCACGCAATTGCATCCATGGCCAGTCATTAATTTCTTTTTGGCGAATACTTTGATGAGTGCAGCTCCAGTTGCCGCGAGTTACATGAATATTGCATGGATCAAATGTCAGCAGGTCATCATGGTTTGCTAGTCCACTACAACAAAGATCATTTCCGAGACGATGCTGGTTCCATCGATGTGAGTTTTGAGGACTTACATCTCTTCTTCAACTTCAACGAGCTCGATGCCACTCTTGTTAGATGCCTGATTTTGTAGGTACTTAACAAACTGTGATCAACTTCTCCATACAAGGCTGCAAATGATAAATAGCTAACTGCATTTTATTCATCTCAGGGGATTGAATGTGCAGAGAAGAAAAAAGGAGAGTGTATATTTCATAGATCCTGAATTAGCAAATGGCACAACAATACATGGTAAGGACCTACCGGACTGGGTCGTTAACACGGTCGCCCGTCTCTTCAAAAACATGCTCCATGCAGAATCATTCCTCTGGCCATATCATGAATGGTAAGCCAGGTAAACAACCACACATACACTGATTGTCTTGCAGATTTCGACATAATTCGTAAGTTCATGGCTTTCTTAATATGTAGCAATCACTGGATATTGGTATTCATTGTTCCAAACAAGAACACAGTTTACTACATCAATTCTCTCAGAGAGTCAACAAACGCTCAGGATCTGACGGATCTTCAACAATTCATGGATATGTATTGAATTCTATGATGTTGAAATTAATTTGCATTCGTATCTGGTTCAATAATTGATATTGTCAAAATTCATCATCATTTGCAGCGTGCTCGCATTGTGGAAAACTAAACCAGGGAACCTGTTCAAGAGGGAACTACCTCTGCAGCACGAGATCGTTTCTTCGGTAACACACCGAAATCTGTTATTTTCAGAAAATTTAACCAATAGTCTGCAAATACCTTTTCTTACGCTAGTCAAATGTTCAAGCTTCTAAATAAACCTCTTTCTATTTTATCCAAAGAAAAAATAATACATCTAACACCGGTTAGGTTGTTCCTAACAGGACAAATACATGACTAATTTTGTACAAAAAAATTAGTGTCCTCAGCAAGAAGCAGGGACCAAACTTTGTGGATACTATATTTGTAGACACATGATCTCCATCTGCAAATCTGCTGATAGTTGTGACAATCCTCGCGAATTAGTACCAGTTGGTCTATCTTAATTAATATCTTCTATTCCACTCTTATGGCACATTTTGATCTTAAAAATACTGCAGCTCATCTTAAAACCGAGGACCCTTGAACCGCTCCCGGCTGGTGAATTGCCGATGATTCAGAGATTTATCAGCGACTTCTTCCTGGATCACTACATGAATCCCACTGGTGATAATGAAGATTTCAGCATGCCTTCTCCTGAAACATTGAGTAACAGTTAGCCGCTAAACATATACGCATGGATCCATTGTTTTCCATCTGATGAGGTCTTCGTATTTTGTACACTATGCTTAATTATGTAATGCATATATGTGTGGAAACATCATTGAAATTTAGCTGCCGTATGTTCAATTGCAATTGTTGCGAAATCTGATGAATGTTCTTCATGTGGACACTATTTGTTCAATTGAATATTGTGGCGAATTTTCTTTTTGTGTGCCGATTCAAAATGGGATATTTTCCTTTATTTGCTCAATTGAATATTGTGGCGAATTTGCTTTTTGCGTTCTGGTTCAAAATGTGATATTTTTTTGTTCAATTGAATATTGTGGCATATTTGCTTCTTGCATGCCAACTCAAAATGGGATTTTTTTTTGTTTTAACCTAGCAATTGCTCTGCACACGGTTCAACTAAATGAGTGTGTGCGATCCACATCGGAAAGTATATGTCAATCATAGCGGAACCATCGGTGATACACAGCAGATCACAAACGATTTGCAGCGCCACTACGTGTGCGTAGGAACCGTTTGTGATATCGTGTTATCACACATGAGAACTCGGAGTAAACCGTGCCCAATGTAAAATACAATCCCAGTCATAATTTTTCAGGAAACATGTGGGATCCCAAACGAAAAGCACATGCCACTCTTGCAGCAACCGTCGGTGATACCCAACAAATCACAAACGGCATGCAGCACTTGTATGTGTGCGAAGGGGCTCCTGAACCATTTGTGATAGAACATTATCGCAGACAGTAATTGTTGGGAAACACGTGTGATGGAGTCTTGCATGGCAGATGGGTTGTGCAGAAAACTCGTGTGCGATGGGGCACAAATTGCACACAGTTCATATGTTGGCCCGTGTGCCTTACATACTGTTTCCCAAATGGTTCATTACGACAAACTGTGTGGTTTCACTGCATCATTAGAAACGTTTAATCACCGATACCACACATGCGAAAGAATTTAGTGTGTGCTGCATCGCACACTGTTACATTTTGGAGGCCTCTGGATCATTGCTCCATATCCCCGATGGTTTCTCGGATGTGTGGGAGGACACCCTATCGCCCACACTCACTTGGCGACGGTCCCAAATGTCGTCGAGGAAAGGGGTTAAAAACCGTTTGTATAGCACCGACGCATACCAGTGTTAACAAAGGTCTAGCCCAAGGAGAAGAAGGAAGAAAGACCCCCCACGTCAACAGTCGGGATTCTTCTTCTCTCATATATGGTGCAGACTTTCTCCATCACTCATTTGTTCACTGTCATGTATGGAGCCTCGGCAGACTTAAAGTCAACCCGAAATGTCATTTCTTCTCTCATATATGGTGCAACCTTTATCCCTCACTCATTTGTTCACTGTCATGTATGGATCCTCGACAGACTTAAAGTCAACCCGAAATGTCATTTAATTATCTTCCTAGAAAATCCATGCCACTCGATATTTCCTACATATTCTAGCAAAAGTCATGGCAAAATTCACGGAAAAATCCGGCATGACCTTTGCTAAAAAAGGACATATCGAGTGCCTGAAATTTGCCAGAACGGAAATTAATCACACTCCGGCAAAACATAAGCCACTCGAAGGTGTAACCTGCAAACATGGCCGGCCACTTGGCAAAGCACATATCAACTAATGGTCATTGCATTTCAATGGTTGTAACTTGCAAACATGGCCGGCCACTTGGAGGATGAGCAACACAAGATATACATGTTTATATCTACATCATATGAGCATTCAAACTTGATGGTCATTGCATTTCAATGGTTGAAAATATGAACAAAAACATTTCAAAATACCTTATAGGACTCATATTGACATGGAGATTTGGCTGGTCTCACCTCGAGGTCGGAGGGGGTCGGTGACGGCGACGACAGCGGGTATGATGGAGGGGTTCCTAGATTTCCACAAAAACAAAAACCCTATAAGCTATCAACTAATCAAATGCATATGCCTTGCATAGTGCTCTCCAATTTGAGCATTCAAAATAGGAGTAGTTCTCCAATTTGAGCATTCAATAAGCAAAACCAAATCATAAAATAAATTAGTATTCAAATTAGCATGCATTCAATAAGCAATACTAAATCATCTCTTGCATTTGTACATCGTAGAATAATATCACTAATACATCTCGAATAGTATCATATATATAACATCACTAATACAGATAAAACCCTCGCGAACGACGGGTATCGGCGCGGGCGGTGGACACCCAAAGAGAAGGAACCATCACATGATCATAGCTCTAGTGAGATCCCTAAAGAACCTGCCAGGTATTGGAGAACCTGCCCTCCAAAACAACCATGTAGCGATGAATGTGCTCATCCTCCTCGCTGACACGGTGACGTACCACCTCCGTGGGGTCCTCAAGCCTCCGCACCGTCACTGGCCCACGCGACCGCCACCGAAGAAGGTTTCGGTCAATGACGGGCTGGCTCCTCACCAAGCTGCGCCCCCCGGAAGGTAGCACCTCCAAGTACTAGCCTGGTGGAGCCCAGTCCTGGACATGGCCCCTCTGATCAAGCAGGCCTCCTCCGCCGAGTCGGCGATGAGGATGCGGGATAGGCATCGTCGATAACGATGCAGGAATAATTGCTTTACCTAAAAAATAACAACAAATGTGACATGTTCAAAATATGACATGTCCACTTCAAAATGAATCAACCTAGAATTATGTTAAATAAACCTAAAAATAAACTAGTTCTATTAATTTTCTTACTAAAAATAAACTAGTTCTATAGTAAAATTTTAATTAGATCATCAAATCTCATATACCTAATTTTTCTTACTAAAAATGGACTAGTTCTATTAATTCAACTAGTTCAACTAAACACTTACTGTAAATAAAAATAAACTAGTTCTTACTAAAAATAAACTAGTTCAACTAGTTCTATTAATTATTTTTCTTACTAATTCTATTAAACATTTACTAAAAATAGTAAAAAACTATATTGTATATTTTCTCTAAACTAAACACTACTGACTTAATTAACATCTAGTTAAACCCTACTGCCCTAACCCTACTGCCCTAGTTCTTAAGCATCTACAAGTACTAACTAATTAGATGAACCATAGGAATTTGTCCTAAAAACTACTTAAGCATCTACAACTACTACCCTAATTAACATCTAGTTTACAATTATATTTACTTAACTACATTGAGTGGACAACAACTATATAGCTACTTAAGCATCTAGAAGTAGTAGCTAATTTGATGAACCCTAACTAATTAGATGAACCCTAGGAATCCAACGGCGATGTAGGGCGACGACGGCGGCGACATCAGACGAGGGGGATTTGGGGGAAGTGGCTGGGGCGAAGAAAAACTGTGCGGGGTATCGTGGAATTGTCACGGCAGATGTCCTAGTGTGTGGACTTAGTTGTGAGGCCAACGCATCTACGCGGTAGCTTGAAGGGTTTGGTCGGAATCGAGAGACGTGTGGTGGATCAACACACAAGACAAGGATTTAGACAACTTCGGGCCCCGGGAAACATCATCCGGTAACAACCCTACATGTTGTTTGTGGCTAGATCTCATTTTGCTCATGAGGGAGACGCCGCATAAGCCGGCTCCCTTTGTTGTGTCTAGCACTAGAGATTATTGCTTGCCTCTTGCTTGTCCTTCTTTGGGGTGCCCTGCCCCTCCTTATATAAGTTGAAGGGGCGGGTTACATGACTAGTCCTAGCAAGATTAGGATTACTCTATTACAAGTGGAGTCCTAGTCTTGCTTCCTTTGTAAGGGAATATTCTTTATGCTTTCCTCGTAAAACGCCCGCCAGTTTACTAATGAGCCGCCAAGATCGGGCGGGTTAAGAGTGATTCGCCAAGCTCCAGCCGGGTCTCTAGTGAGTCGCCAAGTCCGGCCGGGTCATAATTCCTGCCGGGTCATACCGCGGGGTATATCCCCGACATTAGCCCCCAAGTTTAGCTTGGATTTATCCATGGTAAACTTATGCTGCAAAAATAAACACAAGAACAAATTTGACAGGTTGTGCTCCGGGTTAAGAATTCTTGTAAACTGGCACCTGAACATCCTTAAGTCCTTGTTATTTCCTTCTTCTAGAAAAACCCGGGTCAATAGACCAGCTTCATAATCAATTTGCTTGTAGAAGACATATTGTAAACAAAGAATCCATTTAAGTCGGCCTTCAATCACTTGACAAAAAATATTGGTCTTCAAATATTCAATTGATATTCATCCGGCTTGAAGATGTAAAACTTGCCGGTTTATCCAAAATTGCCGGCTTGTAGATATTGATGGAACCAGGTCATAATTGTTGTCGACGCCGGGTCAAAACTGAGAATTTTGAAGATTTCTCTCCCTCATATCCATATTACCTTTAGCCCCCAAGTATTGAGCAGAGCAAAGTGATGACTTAAGACTTGCTTCAATATAAATATTACCACTTTGAAGAAATCCATGTTGTTCATCTTAATCACTAGTCAGAACTGAGTATTCCACATATGTAGCCCCCAAGTGCCAGGTTGTCATGCTTGCAGCAACCTGGGACTTGTAATTGCCTTATGCTCATAAAAAATTCAACAGTGTAGCCCCCAAGGGCCGGGTCATTATGCAATAATGAGCAGAGACTTTGTAGAAATGATTATACTTCATTGAAAATAACATCGTATGATGTAACTCCAGCATGGGGCTTGAACCCATGTCCACAAGGTTAAGAGCTTTGTATTTTACCAACTAAGCAATAAAACATTCAATATAATGGATTAGGGCTTGTGTACCTTGAATTTTTGACAGGAGAAATTGGTAGCCGGCTCATTATGATGTAATGAGTCGGGTCTTCAAGGAGGTGAACTAAAAATGATGTTGCATTAGCCCCCAAGTGCCATGGTGCATGCTGGCAGTGACATGGGACTTGCATATTTGATGTAACCTCAACTTGAATAATGTAGCCCCCAAGTGCCGGGTCGTAAGCCTGCAGTGACTCGGGACTATTCCTTACATTGTAGAATAAATTATATCCATTGTTAAAATAATAGCCATTGCGCTGAAGCGACTTTGAAAACCTCAATCATAATATTGGTTATTGATAACCATAATAAAAATCCAGCCATGTTGGCTATTAAAGATTTGAATAATATAATCCAATGATTTATAAGCGCATGATTCCAATGGCGCAATCCAAATATATACTGGTGACTTATAGTCGAAAGCCAGACCGGGTTAATAAATATCGGATATTATCTTATCTCATACTCGCGACTTATAGTCAAAAGCCAGGTCGGGTTAATGAACATCGGTTAATGTCATATATGACTCATAAGGCATTATAAGCCTGATTGGTTTGCAACCGTGTATTACTTTGTCACAAAGAAAGAAACTCAAAAATATGTTCAAATCAAAACAACAAAAAACCAAGGCTTTCATAGGCCGCCAAGCCAAAATATCTTCTTCAATGAAACTAGCATTAGCCACTGGAAGGTATGCGCTTTCCGTGAGCTGGCCCTCATTTACCCAATCGACATTTTAACCCAGATAAGTTCAGTTCTTATTTAAAGATAGACTTATCAGGAGTACACACGGTTAGAGCAGCATTGTGCATCACAGGCCAATTTATCCAAGTTTCAAGGAAAGCAGCTTTATCAGCCTGAGCTTCTCCTTACTATCCGTAAGCCGTGCCCTCTCATGACAAACCGGTGTTTTAACCTTAACAAGTTCAGGGTCTTTTAAAAGATTGGCTGTTAAGAGTTCGGAGGGTCAATCAGGATTACCTGATGGAGAAGCATCTGGCATACAGGCAGGATAACCCGGGGTTTTAGGTGAATACACCTGGCTTCCAAGCCTGGCTTTTAATCCTATTACAAGGGTTATACAAACTCTTTGTTCTTTAGAACAAGGAGCCCCCAAGCAATATTTTTGAGTCGTGCTCAGTGGGTACCTATGTTTGAGTTGTGCCTTTGCAACAGACTCTCTTTGGTCCCTTTAATTTTTCCTGAGAACTTGAACTTTTGCGAGAGATAATATTCTTCTTGAGCCGGAATTTTAACCTAGATATTTGAGAGCTTCAGAGCTTTGTAGGAGACAGATTTCCCTTGAACCGGATTGTAAACTGGATATTTGAGAGCTTCAGTAAGACTGACGTCCCTTGAGCCGGATTTTAAACCGGATATTTGAGAGCTTCAACGCTTTATGGGAGAGAGATGTCTCTTGAACTGGTTTTGAACTGGAATCCTTTCTGATGACCCAGAAACTTCTTCATTGAGCCAGGATTTTTTAACTGTCATATACTTTTTAAGCTGGAAATTTCTTACGGCCTTTAAATTTTCATCAATATAGCACTAGCCTCCGGGACCGGGTTATCTTTCCCTACATCGTCCTGGGATTCTTAAATTTGCTGAAACTGGCAAGATTTCTTGAGTCATGTCATCTAGCCCCCGAGACTTAAGACGACTCGAGGAGTTGGCTTGAGATTCTCTGTATTTGACCATAGAAGAAGGTGTATATGATTGGTGTTGATAGCATGATGTGAATCCATAGAAAGTTGAGGTGACTGCGGCGGGTTATAAATGACTCGTATGAGCTGTGTCAGCAACTCCGCAAATGGTTCCTTCCAACTAGCTATTTGAAGTTAACCAAACTGTAGTGGTCGTGACTTGCGTGCCTGCCCATTGAGCCATCCAATGCAGACGATGGTTGATGATAATTTGCCTCCAATTTGAAAGAAAACCGGGCTACCCGAGCATTGACTGGCTTTATACTCAATAAACAGCTCATGCAGACAGGTGCGGCCCGGTGTGTTGATGTAGACCAAGCCGCGAGAGACAGACGACAAAGACGACTACAGCATCAGAGGCGGCTCAGATAGATGAATCGGTCACGGCATTGTAAGCCGGTGCAGACGGGCGAGTTAACCACATCATGTTGATGTAAACTGGTCTGCAGAATGGCGGCTTGCAGATATATTCATTGAGCTTGATGGTGTGGTCAGATGCTAGCGCATTATAATGGTGGTGCGAGCTATACATCCATGACACGGCCATAGCTTTTGAGATGAACAATTGCTCCTACATAAATAATATCGCAAGCCGGAGTAATTTGTTCTTTTAAAGAATAAAAATGTAGCAATGAAAATTGATCAGACAGATTTCACCTTGATATGTTGGGCCAGAAATTATCCACCGCGGAGTTGATGATCACCACAGGCGAGTTGTCCACGGGAGTAGACGAATGGGTGTTATAAGCCGGTGCGGACGGGAGAGTCGGCAATAACATTGTAAGCCGGTGAGGACGGGCGAGTCAACCGCAGGCGCGGTAAGGCGTGCGGATGGGCGAGTAATCGCAAGCACGGTAAGCCGCTTGGACAGGCAAGTTAATGCAGACCGGGCCACAAGGGCGGCAACTTGCGCACGTCTGTTCATCGGGTAGTGTGGCACGGACGAAAACGTTGCTGCAGAACATTACTAGTGCATGCTCCATACCCGCAGTATAATGCCTCCAATTTGAAATGAACAATTTTCCTGCGAAACAATATTACATGCCCAAGTAATTGTTCTAAAAATAATTAACATGCTAATAAAATATAGAGGAAAGATATCACCTGATGCATTGGGATGACAAATGATCTTTGGATGTCCATAATTTAACTAGGATATGGAATCCAACAGCAACATGAACGATGACTTAATCCACCCCTTTTTTATCTCTCTTTTTTTGGCAATCGTCCAATCAACTCCCCACCTTTCCTTTCTTCAGGCGGCAACCAGCAGGAGAGCATGCCTGGGGGCAGCGGCTCAGAGGCAAAACCAAGCAGGGGCGACTCGAGGCGCGGTAGCCTAGAGGCGAGGTAACAGGTGACAGCGACTCGCAATGGACACCAAGACCGAGGTGGTTGAACAGTCGAGCCGTGCGGACCGCGAAGAAGGGCCACGGTCGTGGAGGCGTTCGAGCCGTGCGGACGCAGGCGCACGGGCCACGGCCGTGGAGAGCGGCTGGTCAATTTTCCGGCGAGCGAACCCCGGGGGCAGAGCATTTGATTTTGGCCTCGTGTGATTATTACACAATCCCATGTGAGTACGTCTCTTCATCCCATACCTAGGAATCTGTGCCAAGTCACTTTTCCTATGTGGTATAAAAATAATAACTGAGGCTGGTCATAGTGGGGAGTAACTTAGACTAGTGTCATGCATATGACACTAGTGTAAGTTACTGCCTTCATAATGCAAAGTAACATAATAGTAGTATCATAGATGACTTCATTTATTAGCTCGTAGACTCATCTTGTCTTGAAAAACGCTATGTTACAGTAACATATTATGTTACGATCTCTCATTAATTACTTTCCACATAAGCAGAATTTTCTCAAAGTGCGCTATGTTACTAGCTAAGTTACTCCCACTATGACTAGCCTGATGGGTGCTTTCCACTTGATCTAGTGATAACTACTTTTTGCCCTCACATGGATTTCGAACATGGATAGCCTAAAGCATAGCAGTGTCTGGCCTCGTCCGAGTAGGAGTCGCTAACCACCGTACTTGAATCAGGAGCAAAGAATTTGTCGGATCATTAGGCCGTGTTGCCGAGTCAATTGTTGACTATGCGGCGTGAGATCGAGTCCTCAAATTGCCAATTTTACTCCCGTCGTTTATTCCAGTTTTCCCACGCAAGTTGACTTCACTTTGGTGATTGCGGTACAAATTTGTCTTGGGACCTGCTTTTGCCAACCGCAACTGGATAAGAGCGGCTCGCGGTTTGACAGCGGCCACTTTGATGGACAAACGACTGCTGCCTTGGTGACTTACACATGATGGAAAATCCTGTCGGTCCGGACTTCTAGCAGTATCAGTAGCGCCCCCGAAATCAATCTGGCTCCAGATCAACAGATCGCCATGGTACAATCTGGCTCATCTGAACAATTGCCAACTTCTTGATCCCTGGGAGAAAATCCCTCCAAAAAATCAACACCACCGCGCGCTCGCCCCATGGTGGGTGCCAACTGTCGTGGAATTGTCATGATAGATGTCCTAGTGTGAGGACTTAGCCGTGAGGCCAACACATCTACGCGGTAGCTTGAAGGGGTCGATCGGAATCGAGAGACGCGTGGCGGATCAACACACAAGACAAGGATTTAGACAGCTTCAGGCCCCGGGAAACATCATCCTGTAACAACCCTATATGCTATTTGTGCCTAGATCTCATTATACTCATGAGGGAGACGCCGCATAAGCCTACTCCCCTTTGTTGTGTCTAGCACTAGAGATTATTGCTTGCCTCTTGCTTGCCCTTCTTTCGGGAGCCCTACCCCTCCTTATATAAGTTTAAGGGGCGAGTTACATGACTAGTCCTAGTAGGATTAGGATTACTCTATTACAAGTGGAGTCCTAGTCTGGCTTCATTTGTAAGGGAATATTCTTTATGCTTTCCTCTTAAACCGCCCGTCGGGTAACTAATGAGCCGCCAAGATCGGGCGGGTTAACAGTGATTCGCCAAGCTCCAGCCGGGTCTCTGGTGAGTCGCCAAGTCCGGCCGGGTCATACCGTGGGGTATATCCCCGAAACGGGGGGTTAAGTAAAAAATAGCGGTAACGCTGGCTAACAAAACTCGCTACTGCTACATTAGCTATAGCGCTTGTCCTGAAAGCACGCTACTGCTACGCCTGTCTCCTTTATTTTTATTTTTATTTTATTTTCCTTCACATTTTCTTTTTTTTCTTTCCCCCTTTTTATTTTTCTTTCATTTTCATTTACTTTTCTATATGTTTTCCATTTTATTTTATTTTCACTAGCACACATGCTAGTGCGTTGCAAGGGGATAATAAAATCACATGCCTCTAGCTCAATATAAGAATGGATCAAGACCCGTGCATGTCTGTATTCTCTAGTTCAACGTGGCACTCATTAATTAGGGCCAAATCAAAATTTTTATTGGCACGCGCCCACAATTTCTTTCAATTCTAATTAACCAGCATATTCTCTTTTATTGGCACATGGAAGCACCACCGTCAATAATTTATGGTGTCCCTTACTCTGTATAAGCCGACTTAGGTCGATGTGCCGGATGCGGAGGAGGCCCACTATGGGAGTGATCAAACTCACAACCTCAAAGACCCGACCACATGTTGCTAGCCGCTCAAACAAACGTGTCGTGCTAACCAGTGGTCAGCGTGAATATTTAAGAATATAATGCAATGTCAGATTCAAACATTTTTATTTATTTTTGTGAACTTCTCAAAAACTAATAACTATGAACTGCTAAATATACTTGGCAACGTGAACAATTTTCCAAATTATAAGCAACTTCTTGAAAATTCCATACATTAAAAAAACATGAACAAAAAATTTGAACAGAACATTTGTTGAAATTCACAAACATTTCTTAAAAGCATGAACATTTTAAAAAAATATGATTTTTCTGAATTTGTGAACAATTTTTGAAAATGTTAACATGTTTTAAACATTTAAAAGAAATTTATAAAATGTGTCTTTTAATGCCAAAATTATTTTCAATTTTTGAACATATCAATAAAACAATAATATTTTTCAAATTTGTAACATTTCTTAAATCTTGAACAAATTGTAAAAACCAAAACATTTTTTAAAAAATGTTAATAATTTGTTAGTTCTGAAAAATTTGGAATGAGAAAGTATTTACAATTGGAAACATTTTTTTAAATAGGAACACAATTTTAGAATTCAAAACATGAACTACAAAATATACTTAGTAGCATGCACAATTTTCCAAATTCCGAACAGTTTTTTGAAAAATCCATACATTTTTGTATAAAGCAGGAATAAAAAATTTGAATGGAACATTTCCGGAAATTCACATACATTTTTTAAAAATTTGAACATTTTACAAAAATACAAACATTTTTTAAGTTCAGAACAATTTTGAAAAATGGGAACATTTTTTGAAAATTCAGAAGAATTTCAGAAAATGTGTTTCTATAATGAAAACATTAGTTCCAATTTTTGGACAAATCGTTAAAACTAGAATATTTTTCAAATTTGATTTTTTTTGAAAAATACAAACATTTTTAGAACATGGGAATAATTTTTAAAATTTGAACAAATTTGGCACGACAAAAATAAAATCAAATTCCAAACATTTTGTAATTTGAAACTTTTTAAGACATTTGAATAAAAATTGAAATTACGAAAATTTCTGAAATTTTAGAAAAATGTAAAAAATAGACTTTAAATTGGAAAAAATAAAAAATGAAATAGATCACAGAAACAAATGGGCCACCGAGTCTTGGGCGCTCCAGTGCGTAGCTTAAATTATTTTCTACAATGTGCGGGAAATAGGATTTTTGTATTGTTTTGTGGGCAGGAAAACATGGGCTGGTTTACTGGGCCATAGCGCGCGTGGCCCACTACGAAATTCTGCACAAATCGTTTTTCCTTTGCTAACAAACAGACCTAAAAAAGTTTTGTACCACCTCGGATAGAAAAAAAATCTTTTGGCGGTGAACGGATGAAAAAATCACAGAAACGCACCTTGCTTTATTAGTAGGTATAGATTAGCAGTAGCACTTTCCGCATAAAACATGCTGCTACAACCATCTTAGCAGCGATGTGCTTTGCACCAGCTCGCTACTACTATTTCTAGCATGCCGAGAACAATGTGGGAATTGTAGTAGTAGCACTTCTTTCTGCAGAAGCACTACTGCTACAACCTTAGTTGCAGTGCATTTATTTGCCAGGCGCTAGTGGTAAATAGCAGTAGCGCTTCTTTTTGACCTGCGCTACTGATACGTCTCCAACGTATCTATAATTTTTTATTGTTGAATGCTATTATATTATCAACCTTGGATGTTTTATATGCATTTATATGCTATTTATTATGATTTTTGGGACTAACCTATTAACCTAGAGCCTAGTGCCAGTTTCTGTTTTTTCTTTGTTTTAGAGTATCACAGAAAAGGAAAATCAAATGGAGTCCAATTGACCTGAAACTTCACGGAACTTATTTTTGAAAGGAAAGCAACCAGGGAGACTTGGAGTCCACGTCAAGGAAGAAACGAGGGAGCCACGAGGCAGGGGCGCCCCCACCCTCCTAGGGCGCGCCCTCCACCCTCGTGGGCCCCTCGTGGCTCCCCTGACATACTTCTTTCGCCTATATATCTCCATATAACCTAAAACGATCGGGGAGCACAATAGATCAGGAGTTCCGCCGCTAGAAGCATCCGTAACCACCGAAAACAAATCTAGACCCATTCCGGCACCCTAACGGAGGGGGGGCCTCTCCGGTGGCCATCTTCATCATCCCGGTGCTCTCCATGACGACGAGGGAGTAGTTCTCCCTCGGGGCCGAGGGTATGTACCAGTAGCTATGTGTTTCATCTCTCTCTCTCTCGTGTTCTTGATTTGGCACGATCTTGATGTATCGCGGGCTTTGCTACTATAGTTGGATCTTATGTTTCTTCTCCCCCTCTACTCTCTTGTAATGGATTGAGTTTCCCCTTTAAAGTTATCTTATCGGATTGAGTCTTTAAAGATTTGAGAACACTTGATGTATGTCTTGCCGTGCGTATCTGTGGTGACAATGGGATATCACATGATTCACTTGATGTATGTTTTGGTGCTCAACTTGCGGGTTCCGCCCATGAACCTATGCATAGGGGTTGGCACACGTTTTCGCCATGATTCTCTGGTAGAAACTTTGGGGCACTCTTTGAGGTTCTATGTGTTGGTTGAATAGATGAATCTGAGATTGTGTGATGCATATCGTATAATCATACCGACAGATACTTGAGGTGACATTGGAGTATCTTGGTGACATTGGGGTTTTGGTTGATTTGTGTCTTAAGGTGTTATTCTAGTACGAACTCAAGGGCTATTTGTGATACTTATAGGAATAGCCCAACAGATTGATTGGAAAGAATAACTTTGAGGTGGTTTCATACCCTACCATAATCTCTTTGTTTGTTATCCGCTATTAGTGAATTTGGAGTGACTCTTTGTTGCATGTTGAGGGATAGTTATGTGATCCAATTATGTTATTATTGCTGAGAGGACTTGCACTAGTGAAAGTATGAACCCCAGGCCTTGTTTCAACACATTGCAATACCGTTTACGCTCACTTTTATCATTCGTTACCTTGCTGTTTTTATATTTTTAGATTACAAAAACTATTATCTACCATCCATATACCACTTGTATCACCATCTCTTCGCCGAACTAGTGCACCTATACAATTTACCATTGTATTGGGTGTGTTGGGGACACAAGAGACTTTGTTATTTGGTTGTAGGGTTGCTTGAGAGAGACCATCTTCATCCTACGCCTCCTACGGATTGATAAACCTTAGTTCATCCACTTGAGGGAAATTTGCTACTGTCCTACAAACCTCTGCACTTGGAGGCCCAACAACGTCTACAAGAAGAAGGTTGTGTAGTAGACATCAAGCTATTTTCTGGCCCCTTTGCCGGGGAGGCGAGGAAAGCGGCACTAACAGCCCGTCAACTAAGCTATTTTCTGGCACCGTTGCCGGGGAGGTTAGTGCTTGAAGGTATATCTTTAGATCTTGCAATCGAGTCTTTTAGTTTCTTGTTTTTACCACTAGTTTAGTTTATAAAAGAAAATTACAAAAAACGGAATTAAGTTTGCCTCATACGCTTCATCTTTTTAATACCTTTCATGAGTATGATGGAAAGGAAAATTGTGCCAAAGTGTTAGAAGAAGAACGCTTTAAAATGTTTGGCACTAAATCTTTGAATGATGAGCATGATTGCAATATTGTTAGTATGAACTCCTTGAATATCCATAGTACTAATGATGATTGCACTAGTTATGACGAAAATGTTTCCTATAAACATGTCAATTTTTGTGGAGTGCATTGGCTTTTTAAGTACACACCAAATAGGGAAGATAGATATTGCAAGAGGCATAAGTACTTAGAAACTAAATTGTTGCAAGAAAGGCTAGATGATTGTGCTGGAAATCTAAATTTTCTTGGCCATACTTGAGAGCTTTGCAATGAACATGGCCATTTAACCATCCGATGCAAATTGTTTCATGATCTAATCATTTCCAAAAATTGTGATGACTTGATGTCTCTTGCACATCATAATGAACTTAGTTTGCTTATGGGTTATGAAGAAATGAAACGTATAACTAACTATCTTCCAGTATTTGCCCGTGATAAACTTCTTGGCTTTGATCTAGAGGAAATTTATAAGTATTGTGCGGTGAATTGTATCGAAAATCCCTATATTGCCAACTACATAAAGAAAAGAAAACAAATAGAAGATGAAGAGAATACTAATGAAAGGGAAGAGACTTCCCAATAGCCTCCTATTATTTCTTATGATGAATCAGGTAACGAGGAGGATCTTCCTATTCAACCAATCTCATTAATAAGGAGCTCCAAAAAGAGGATTGAACCCACACATGATGTGGTGAAGAAGAAGAAAAGTAAAAGGAAGAGAGGTAAAAAGATATCTCTCCAAAATAATGCTGCTCCTATTACTATTGTGCCTCATGAAAATATAATTGTGGAAGATAATGATACTTCTTATGATCTTGAAAATCTTTTTGGCACTTGCTTGGAAGAATATGATAATTGTTGTACTATTGGCACTATCCATACTATTAATTATGAGAGTGATTATGCTTAAGATATGAAAAGGCCCAAGCTTGGGGATGCTATGTTTGATGAAGATGATGTTTTTGAGAATATATTTGCTGCAATTAATGTTTGTCCCAAGCTTGGGGATGCTATGTTTAATGAAGATGATATTTTTAGTCTCCCAAGTTTTGATATGCAAATTTATAATGATGATAGCCCTCCTACTTATGATGATTATTGTGATGATACTTATGCTATAAAAAGTAGAGATGATTATATTTATAAAACTTGTCATGATTATGATTACCATTTTTCTGAACATTACTCATTTAATGTGGAAACAATTTATAGTATTCGAGTTTCTTATGATACTCCCACTATTCTGAATGAGAAGAATTTTGCTTATGTGGAGAGTAATAAAAATTTTATGCTTGTAGATCATGAAAAGAATGCTTTAGGTGCTGGTTATATTGTTGAATTCACTCATGATGCTACTGAAAATTATTATGAGGGAGGAATATATGCTTGTAGGAATTGCAATAATATCAAGTTTCCTCTCTATGTACTTAAAGTTTCAAAGTTATGCTTGTTTTACCTTCCTATGCAAGTTGATTCTTGTTCCCATAAGTTGTTTGCTCACAAAATTCCTATGCATAGGAAGTGGGTTAGACTTAAATGTGCTAGTCATATTCTTCATGATGCTCTCTTTATGTTACAATTCTTATCCTTTATGTGAGCATCATTGAAATCATTATGCCTAGCTAGGGGCGTTAAACGATAGCGCTTGTTGGGAGGCAACCCAACTTTATTTTTGTTCCTTGATTTTTGCTCCTGTTTAGTAATAAATAATTCATCTAGACTCTGTTTAGATGTGGCTTTATGCTTTTAATTAGTGTTTGTGCCAAGTAGAATCTTTGGGAAGACTTGGGGAAAGTCTTGTTGATCATGCTGTAAAAAACAGAAACTTTAGCGCTCACGAGATTTTCTGCCATTTTTATTTGGAAAGTGATATTTAGATAATTATTTTTGAAGATGATTAATAGATAAATTCCTCACGTCCAGAAGTTTATTTGAGAATTTTATGAGTTCCAGAAGTATACGTTTGATACAGATTACTACAGACTGTTCTGTTTTTGACAGATTCTGTTTTCTATGTGTTGTTTGCTTATTTTGATGAATCTATGAGTAGTATCGGAGGCTATGAACCACAGAGAAGTTGGAATACAGTAGATATTACACCAATATGAATTTAGTATGAGTTCATTACAGTAACTTATGATGGTGATTTTCTTTCTTATACTAACGGAGCTTACGAGTTTTCTGTTAAGTTTTGTGTTGTGAAGTTTTCAAGTTTTGGGTAAATATTCGATGGACTATGGAATAAGGAGTGGCAAGAGACTAAGCTTTGGGATGCCCAAGGCACCCCAAGGTAAAATTCAAGGAAAAACAAGAGCCTAAGCTTGGGGATGCCCCGGATGGCATCCCCTCTTTCGTCTTCGTTCATCGGTAACTTTACTTGGAGCTATATTTTTATTCACCACATGATATGTGTTTTGCTTGGAGCGTCATTTTAGTTTATTTAGATTTGCTTGCTGCTTGAATAAAATACCAAGATCTGAAATTCTTAAATGTTAGAGAGTCTTCACATAGTTGCATAATTATTCAACTATTCATTAATCTTCACTTATATCTTTCGGAGTAGTTTGTTGTTTGCTCTAGTACTTCACTTATATCTTCTAGAGCATGGTGGTAGTTTTATTTTGAAGAAATAGATGAACTCTCGTGCTTCACTTATATTGTTTTGAGAGTCTTTAGAACAGCATGGTAGTTTGCTTTGGTTATGAATCTAGTCCTAATATGATAGGCATACAAGATGGGTATAATAAAAACATTCATATAGAGTGCATTGAATACTAAGAGAAGTTTGATACTAGATGATTGTTTTGAGATATGGAGATAGTGCTATCAAAGTTGTGCTAGTTGGGTAGTTGTGAATTTGAGGAATACTTGTGTTGAAGTTTTCAAGTCCCGAAGCATGCACATATGGTAAACGTTGTGTAACAAATTTGAAACATGAGGTGTTATTTGATTGTCTTCCTTATGAGTGGCGGTCGGGGACGAGCGATGGTCTTTTCCTACCAATCTATCCCCTTAGGAGCATGCGCGTAATGCTTGGTTTTTGATGACTTGTAGATTTTTGCAATTAGTATGTGAGTTCTTTATGACAAATGTTGAGTCCATGGATTATACGCACTCTTACCCTTCCATCATTGCTAGCCTCTTCGGTACCGTGCATTGCCCTTTCTCACATTGAGAGTTGGTGGAAACTTCGCCGGTGCATCCAAACCCCGTGATATGATACGCTCTTTCACACATAATAATCCTTATATCTTCCTCAAAACAGCCACCATACCTATCTATTATGGCATTTCCATAACCATTTCGAGATATATTGCCATGCAACTTTCCACTGTTCCGTTTATTATGACACACATCATCATTGTCATATTGCTTTGCATGATCATGTAGTTGACATTGTATTTGTGGAAAAGCCACCATTCATAATATTTCATACATGTCACTCTTGAGTCATTGCACATCCCGGTACACCGTCGGAGGCATTCATATAGAGTCATACTTTGTTCTAGTATCGAGTTGTAACTCTTGAGTTGTAAATAAATAGAAGTGTGATGATCATCATCAATAGAGCATTGTCCCAAAAATAGGAAGGCCAAAAAAGGCCAAATAAAAAAATAAAAAAATAAAAGAAAATAAAAGGGACAATGCTACTATCCTTTTTCCACACTTGAGCTTCAAAGTAGCACCATGATCTTCGTGATAGAGAGTCTCTTGTTTTGTCACTTTCATATACTAGTGGGAATTTTTCATTGTAGAACTTGGCTTGTATATTCCAACAATGGGCCTCCTCAAGTGCCCTAGGTCTTCGTGAGCAAGCAAGTTGGATGCACACCCACTTAGTTTCTTTTGTTGAGCTTTCATACATTTATAGCTCTAGTGCATCCGTTGCATGGCAATCCCTACTCCTTGCATTAACATCAATCGATGGGCATCTCCATAGCTCATTTATTAGCCTCGTTGATGTGAGACTTTCTCCTTTTTGTCTTCTCCACATAACCCCCATCATCATATTCTATTCCACACATAGTGCTATATCGATGGCTCGCGCTCATGTATTGCGTGAAGGTTTATAAAGTTTGAGATTACTAAAGTATGAAACAATTGCTTGGCTTGTCATCGGGGTTGTGCATGATGAGAGCATTCTTGTGTGACGAAAATGGAGCATGACTAAACTATATGATTTTGTAGGGATGAACTTTCTTTGGCCTTGTTATTTTGAGAAGACATGATTGCTTAATTAGTATGCTTGAAGTATTATTATTTTTATGTCAATATTAAACTTTTGTCTTGAATCTTATGGATCTGAATATTCTTCCTACAATAAAGAAAAATACATAATGAATATGTTAGGTAACATTCCACATCAAAAATTATGTTTTTATCATTTACCTACTCGAGGACAAGCAGAAATTAAGCTTGGGGATGTTGATACGTCTCCAACATCTCTATAATGTTTGATTGTTCCATGCTATTATATTATCAACCTTGGATGTTTTATATGCATTTATATGCTATTTTATATGATTTTTGGGACTAACCTATTAACCTAGAGCCTAGTGCCAGTTTCTGTTTTTCCTTGTTTTAGAGTATCGCAGAAAAGGAAAATCAAACAGAGTCCAATTAACCTGAAACTTCACCGAACTTACTTTTGGAAGGAAAGCAACCCGGGAGACTTGGAGTCCACGTCAATGAAGAAACGAGGGAGCCACAAGGCAGGGGGCGCGCCCACCCCTCTAGGGCGTGCCCTCCACCATCGTGGGCCCCTCGTGGCTCCCCTGACGTACTTCTTCCGCCTATATATCTCCATATACCCTAAAACAATCGGGGAGCACAATAGATCGGGAGTTCCGCCGCCAAAAGCCTCTGTAGCCACCGAAAACCAATCTAGACCCGTTCTGGCACCCTGCCAGAGGGGGGGCCCTCTTCGGTGGCCATCTTCATCATCCTAGTGCTCTCCATGATGAGGAGGGAGTAGTTCTCCCTCGGGGTTGAGGGTATGTACTGGTAGCTATGTGTTTGATCTCTCTCTCTCTCTCTCGTGTTCTTCATTTGGCACGATCTTGATGTATCACGAGCTTTGCTATTATAGTTGGATCTTATGTTTCTTCTCCCCTTCTACTCTCTTGTAATGGATTGAGTTTCCCCTTTGAAGTTATCTTATCGGATTGAGTCTTTAAAGAATTGAGAACACTTGATGTATGTGTTGCCGTGCGTATTGATGTCTACTACACAACCTTCTTCTTGTAGACGTTGTTGGGCCTCCAAGTGCAGAGATTTGTAGGACAGTAGCAAATTTCCCTCAAGTGGATGACCTAAGGTTTATCAATCTGTAGGAGACGTAGGATGAAGATGGTCTCTCTCAAGCAACCCTGCAACCAAATAACAAAGAGTCTCTTGTGTCCCCAACACACCCAATACAATGGTAAATTGTATAGGTGCACTAGTTCGGCGAAGAGATGGTGATACAAGTGCAATATGGATGGTAGATAAAGGTATTTGTAATCTGAAATTATAAAAACAGCAAGGTAACTAATGATAAAAGTGAGCGTAAACGGTATTGCAATGATAGGAAACAAGGCCTAGGGTTCATACTTTCGCTAGTGTAAGTCCTCTCAACAATAATAACATAATTGGATCATATAACTATCCCTCAACATGCAACAAAGAGTCACTCCAAAGTCACTAATAGCGGAGAACAAACGAAGAGATTATGGTAGGGTACGAAACCACCTCAAAGTTATTCTTTCCAATCAATCCGTTGGGATATTCCTATAAGTGTCACAAACAGCCCTAGAGTTCGTACTAGAATAACACCTTAAGACACAAATCAACCAAAACCCTAATGTCACCTAGATACTCCAATGTCACCTAAATTATCCGTGGGTATGATTATACGATATGCGTCACACATTCTCAGATTCATCTATTCAACGAACACAAAGGACCTCAAAGAGTGCCCCAAAGTTCTATCGGAGAATCACGACGAAAACGTGTGCCAACCCCTATGCATAGGTTCATGGGCGGAACCCGCAAGTTGATCACCAAAACATACATCAAGTGAATCACGTGATATCCCATTGTCACCACAGATATCCATGGCAAGACATACATCAAGTGTTCTCAAATCTTTAAAGACACAATCCGATAAGATTACTTCAAAGGGGAAACTCAATTCATTACAAGAGAGAAGAGGGGGAGGAGAAACATAAGATCCAACTATAATAGCAAAGCTCGCGATACATCAAGATCGTGCCAAATCAAGAACACGAGAGAGAGAGAGAGATCAAACACATAGCTACTGGTAGATACCCTCATCCCCGAGGGAGAACTACTCCCTCCTCGTCATGGAGAGCACCGGGATGATGAAGATGGCCACCGAAGAGGGATTGCCCCCTCCGGTAGGGCGCCGGAATAGGTCTAGATTGGTTTTCGATGGCTACGGAGGCTTCTGGCAGTGAAACTTCTGATCTAATCTTTGTTCTGGAAGTTTTACGATACGTAGGAATATATGGGTGAAAGGAGTACGTCGGTGGACCGAAGGGGGGCTACGAGGCAGGGGGTGCGCCCTAGGGGGGTGGGCGCGCCCCTACCCTCGTGAGCACCTCCTTCATCTTCTGACATAGGGTCCAAGTCTATCTGGTAGGTTTCCTTCCAAAAATAACTTCTCCAGTTGATTTTGTTCTGTTTCGACTCCGTTTGATATTCCTTTTCTTCGAAACACTAAAATAGGCATAAAACAACAAATCTGGGCTGGGCCTCCGGTTAATAGGTTAGTCCCAAAAGTAATATTAAAGTGGATAATAAAGCCCAATATTGCCCAAAACAGTAGATAATATAGCATGGAGCAATAAAAAATTATAGATATGTTGGAGACGTATCAAGCATCCCCAAGCTTAATTCCTGCTCGTCCTCGAGTAGGTAAATGATAAAAACAAAATTTTTGATGTGGAGTGCTACTTGGCATAATTTCAATGTAATTCTTCTTAATTGTGGCATGAATATTCAGATCCATAAGATTCAAGACAAAAGTTTAATATTGACATAAAAACAATAATACTTCAAGCATACTAACTAAGCAATTATGTTTTCTCAAAATAACATGGCCAAAGAAAGCTATCCCTACAAAATCATATAGCCTGGCTATGCTCTATCTTCACCACACAAAATATTTAAATCATGCACAACCCCGATGACAAGCCAAGCAATTGTTTCATACTTTTGATGTTCTCAAACGTTTTCAATCTTCACGCAATACATGAGCGTGAGCCATGGATATAGCACTATAGGTGGAATAGAGTGGTGGTTGTGGAGAAGACAAAAAGGGGGAAGATAGTCTCACATCAACTAGGCGTATCAACGGTCTATGGAGATGCCCATCAATAGATATCAATGTGAGTGAGTAGGGATTTCCATGCAACGAATGGACTAGAGCTATAAATGTATGAAAGCTCAACAAAAGAAACTAGTGCGTGTGCATCCAACTCGCTTGCGCACGACCTAGGGCATTTTGAGGAAGCCCATCATTGGAATATACAAGCCAAGTTCTATAATGAAAGATTCCCACTAGTATATGGAAGTGACAACATAGGAGACTCTCTATCATGAAGATCATGGTGCTACTTTGAAGCACATGTGTGGTAAAAGGATAGTAGCATTGTCCCTTCTCTCTTTTTCCCTCATTTTTTTATTTTTTTATTTGGGTCTTTTCTCTTTTTTATGGCCTCTTTTCTTTCTTTCTTTTTTATTTGGGCTTCTTTGGCCTCTTTTATTTATTTTTCGTCTGGAGTCTCATCCCGACTTGTGGGGGAACCATAGTCTCCATCATCCTTTCCTCACTAGGACAATGCTCTAATAATGATGATCATCACACTTTTATTTTCTTACAACACAAGAATTACAACTCGATACTTAGGACAAGATAGGACTCTATATGAATGCCTCCGGCGGTGTACCGGGATGTGCAATGACTCATGAGTGACATGTATGGAAGAATTATGAACGGTGGCTTTGCCACAAATACGATGTCAACTACATGATCATGCAAAGCAATATGACAATGATGAAGCGTGTCATAATAACTGAACTATGGAAAGTTGCATGGCAATATATCTCAGAATGGCTATGGAAATTCCATGATAGGTAGGTATGGTGGCTGTTTTGAGGAAGGATATGGTTGGTGTATGATACCGGCGAAAGTTGCGCGGTACTAGAGAGGCTAGCAATGGTGGAAGGGTGAGAGTGCGTATAATCCATGGACTCAACATTAGTCATAAAGAACTCACATACTTATTGCAAAAATCTATTAGTTATCAAAACAAAGTACTATGCGCATGCTCCTAGGGGGATAGGTTGGTAGGAAAAGACCATCGCTCGTCCCCTATCGCCACTCATAAGGAAGGCAATCAATAAATAAATCATGCTCTGACTTCATATGAGTGGCGATAGGGGATAAGTTTGCTCTGACCTTAATTCCTCTCATATCACGGTCTCCCCAAATCTCAAAAGCTTCATCCACACAAAACTCAACAAGGACTCGTGAGATAAGTTAGTATAAACCATTGCAAAAACCTTATCATACTCTACTGTAGAAAATCACTAAAATTATTATTCAAATTTCATACTAAATGCCTCTGCATATTTAATAGTCGTATCCTCAAATAGAATCATTAAAGAAGCAACCATATGCAAACAATGCAAACATAACAGCAATCTGCCTAAACAGGATAGTCTGTAAAGAATGCTGCAACATCCATACTTCCCTAGCTCCAAAAATTATGAAATAAAATTACCACTGTATTAAATTTATCAGATCTTAATACGCAAAAGGTTTTAACATTTTATCACATTCTGACTTTTGTAGGGAATTATTACAACAGCGGTAAACTTTCTGTTTTCAAACAGCGACATGTATACTTGTAACATAGGCATAGTAAAGGCTATCAATGCCACTTTATTGAAATAAAAGATGCAAAACATTGTTCTAAATAACAGCAAGCAAATCCTAACAAAATAAATTGACGCTCCAAGCAAAACACATATCATGTGGTGAATAAAAATATAGCCCCAAGTAAAGTTACCGAGGAAAGAAGACGAAAGAGGGGATGCCATCCAGGGCATCCCCAAGCTTAGGCTCTTGCCACTCCTTGTTCCATAGTCCATCAAATCTTTACCCAAAACTTGAAAACTTCACAACACAAAACTTAATAGAAAACTTGTAAGCTCCGTTAGCGAATGAAAACAAAACACTACTTCAAGGTACTGTAATGAACTCATTCTTTAGTTATATTGGTGTTAAACCTATTGTATTCCAACTTCTCTATGGTTTATAAACTATTTGAATAGCCATAGATTCATCAAAATAAGTAAACAACACATGAAAAACAGAATCTGTTAAAAACAGAATCTGGATCAAACGTATACTTCTGGAACTCATACAATTCTCAAATAAATTGCTGGACCTGAGGAATTTATCTATTAATCATCTGCAAAAAGAATTAACTAAATAGCACTCTCCAAATAAAAATGGCAGCAGTTCTTGTGAGCGCTAAAGTTTCTGTTTTTTACAGCATGATCAACAAGACTTTCCCCAAGACTTCCCAAAGGTTCTACTTTGCACAAACACTAATTAAAAGCATAAAACCACATCTAAACAGAGGCTAGATGAATTATTTATTACTAAACAGGAACAAAAATCAAGGAACAAAAATAAAGTTGGGTTGCCTCCCAACAAGCGCTATCGTTTAACGCCTCTAGCTAGGCATGATAATGACAATGATGCTCACATAAAAGATAAGAATTGAAATATAGAGAGAGCATCATGACGAATATGACTAGCACATTTAAGTCTAACCCACTTCCTATGCATAGGGATTTTGTGAGCAAACAACTTATGGGAGCAAGAATCAACTTGCATAGGAAGGTAATGCAAGCAAAACTTCAAAACTTTAAGCACATAGAGAGGAAACTTGATATTATTGCAATTCCTACAAGCATATGTTCCTCCCTCATAATAATTTTCAGTAGCATCATGAATGAATTCAACAATATAACCAGCACCTAAAGCATTCTTTTCATGATCTACAAGCATAGAAAATTTACTACTCTCCACACAAGCAAAATTCTTCTCATGAATACTAGTGGGAGCAAACTCAAAAAAATAACTATCATGTGATTGAAAATTAAGATCAAGATGACAAGGTTCATTGTTATTGTTATTCTTCAAAGCATCCGTGTCATCACAATAATCATCATAGATAGGAGGCATGCTTTCATCATAATAAATTTTCTCATCAAAACTTGGGGGACAAAAAATATCATCTTCATCAAACATAGCTTCCCCGAGCTTGTGGCTTTGCATATCATTAGCTTCATGGATATTCAAGGAATTCATACTAACAACATTGCAATCAAGCTCATCATTCAAATATTTAGTTCCAAACATTTTATAGATTTCTTCTTCTAGCACTTGAGCACAATTATCCTTTCCATCATACTCACGAAAGATATTAAAAAGATGAAGCGTATGAGACAAACTCAATTCCATATTTTTGTAGTTTTCTTTTATAAACTAAACTAGTGATAAAACAAGAAACTAAAAGACTCGATTGCAACATCTAAAGATATACCTTCAAGCACTCACCTCCCCGGCAACGGTGGCAGAAAAGAGCTTGACGTCTACTACACAACCTTCTTCTTGTAGACGTTGTTGGGCCTCCAAGTGCAGAGGTTTGTAGGACAGTAGCAAATTTCCCTCAAGTGGATGACCTAAGGTTTATCAATCCGTCGGAGGCGTAGGATGAAGATGGTCTCTCTCAAGCAACCCTGCAACCAAATAACAAAGAGTCTCTTGTGTCCCCAACACACCCAATACAATGGTAAATTGTATAGGTGCACTAGTTCGGCGAAGAGATGGTGATACAAGTGCAATATGGATGGTAGATAAAGGTATTTGTAATCTGAAATTATAAAAACAGCAAGGTAACTAATGACAAAAGTGAGCGTAAATGGTATTGCAATGATAGGAAACCAGGCCTAGGGTTCATACTTTCGCTAGTGTAAGTCCTCTCAACAATAATAACATAATTGGATCATATAACTATCCCTCAACATGCAACAAAGAGTCACTCCAAAGTCACTAATGGTGGAGAACAAACGAAGAGATTACGATAGGGTACGAAACCACCTCAAAGTTATTCTTTCCAATCAATCCGTTGGGCTATTCCTATAAGTGTCACAAACAGCCCTAGAGTTCGTACTAGAATAACACCTTAAGACACAAATCAACCAAAACCCTAGTGTCACCTAGATACTCCAATGTCACCTCAAGTATCCGTGGGTATGATTATACGATATGCGTCACACAATCTCAGATTCATCTATTCAACCAACACAAAGGACCTCAAAGAGTGCCCCAAAGTTCTACCGGAGAATCACGACGAAAACGTGTGCCAACCCCTATGCATAGGTTCATGGGCAGAACCCGCAAGTTGATCACCAAAACATACATCAAGTGAATCACGTGATATCCCATTGTCACCACAGATATCCACGGCAAGACATACATCAAGTGTTCTCAAATCTTTAAAGACTCAATCCGATAAGATTACTTCAAAGGGGAAACTCAATTCATTACAAGAGAGAAGAGGGGGAGGCGAAACATAAGATCCAACTATAATAGCAAAGCTCGCGATACATCAAGATCATGCCAAATCAAGAACACGAGAGAGAGAGAGAGATCAAATACATAGCTACTGGTACATACCCTCAGCCCCGAGGGAGAACTACTCCCTCCTCGTCATGGAGAGCACCAGGATGATGAAGATGGCCATCGGAGAGGGATTGCCCCCTCCAGCAGGGTGCCGGAACGGGTCTATATTGGTTTTCGATGGCTACGGAGGCTTCTGGCGGCGGAACTCCCGATCTAATCTCTGTTCTGGAAGTTTTACGATACGTAGGTATATATGGGTGAAAGGAGTACGTCGGTGGACCGAAGGGGGGGCCACGAGGCAGGGGGCGCGCCCCAGGGGGGTGGGCGCGCCCCCTACCCTCGTGAGCACCTCCTTCATCTTCTGACGTAGGGTCCAAGTCTATCCGGTAGGTTTCCTTCCAAAAATAATTTCTCCAGTTGATTTCGTTCCGTTTCGACTCTGTTTGATATTCCTTTTCTTCGAAACACTGAAATAGTCATTCAGCAAATCTGGGCTGGGCCTTCGGTTAATAGGTTAGTACCAAAAGTAATATAAAAGTGGATAATAAAGCCCAATATTGCCCAAAACAGTAGATAATATAGCATGGAGCAATCAAAAATTATAGATACGTTGGAGACGTATCACGTATCTATGGTGACAATGGGATATCACGTGATTCACTTGATGTATATTTTGGTGATCAACTTGCGGGTTCTGCCCATGAACCTATGCATAGGGGTTGGCACACGTTTTGGTCGTGATCCTCGAGTAGAAACTTTGGGGCACTCTTTGAGGTTCTATGTGTTGGTTGAATAGATGAATCTGATATTGTGTGATGCATATCGTATAATCATACTCACGGATACTTGAGATGACATTGGAGTATCTAGGTGACATTAGGGTTTTGGTTGATTTGTGTCTTAAGGTGTTATTCTAGTACGAACTCTAGGGCTGTTTGTGACACTTATAGGAATAGCCCAACGGATTGATTGGAAAGAATAACTTTGAGGTGGTTTCGTACCCTACCATAATCTCTTTGTTTGTTCTCCGCTATTAGTGACTTTGGAGTGACTCTTTGTTGCACGTTGAGGAATAGTTATGTGATCCATTTATGTTATTATTGTTGAGAGGACTTGCACTAGTGAAAGTATGAACCCTAGGCCTTGTTTCAACACATTGCAATACCATTTACGCTCACTTTTATCATTCATTACCTTGTTGTTTTTATATTTTATGATTACAAAAATTATTATCTACCATCCATATACCACTTGTATCACCATCTCTTTGTCAAACTAGTGCACCTATACAATTTACCATTGTATTGGGTGTGTTGGGGACACAAGAGACTCTTTGTTATTTGGTTGCAGGGTTGCTTGAGAGAGACCATCTTCATCCTACGCCTCCTACTGATTGATAAACCTTAGGTCATCCACTTGAGGGAAGTTTGCTACTATCCTACAAACCTCTGCACTTGGAGGCCCAACAACGTCTACAAGAAGAAGGTTGTGTAGTAGACATCAGCTACTGGTAAGTTTTTGTGTATAAGGTTTTCCCTAGTAGGGTAATTTCATCTTTATTAGGCAATTCTTTATCGTGGGGCTGTCTATGAAATTTGGAGAAATTAAACTCATGAGACACATCCCCAAAACTTACACTAATTGTTTCTTTCTCACAGTCTATTTTAGCATTAACGATGTTCAAGAAAGGTCTACCAAATATAATGGAACAAAAAAAATCTTGTGGGGAACAAAGAGCTAGGAAATCAGTAGGATATTTTATTTTCCCACACAAGACTTCAACATCTCTAACTATCCCAATTGGAGAGATAGTGTCTCTATTAGCAAGCTTAATGGTAACATCAATGTCCTCTATTTGAGAAAGTGCAATGTCATTCATAATTTCTTGGTATAAAGTAAAGGGAATTCCACTCACACTATCACCCAAATCACATAAGCCATGATAACAATGATCTCCTATCTTAACAGAAACAACAGGCATGCCAACAATAGGTCTGTGTTTATCTTTATCATCGGGTTTAGCAATTCTAGTAGCTTCATCATAGAAATAAATAACATCGACCAAGAGATCTTTAACCATAGGAATACTATGTTCAACTTTAATTTCTTCAGGGGGTGTAGGTGTTCTAGTATAACTATTATGAACCATAACTGAAGCTTTATCATGTTCTTTTATCCTAACAGGGAAAGGTGGTTTCTCAATATAAGCAGTAGAAATAATAGGATCAACATAATAAGTAATGGTTTCTTCTTCAGCTTTAATAGGTTCTACTATTTTTACTTCAATGGGAGGATGATATTTAAACCACTTCTCCTTAGGGAGATCAACATGAGTAGCAAATGATTCATAGAAAGAAGCTACTATCTCAGAGTCAAGTCCATATTTAGTGCAAAACTCACAAAAAGCATCGGTATCCATAAAAGATTTAACACAATCAAACTTAAGGTTTATACCTGACTCCTTACCTTCGTCGAGCTCCCAATCTTCAGAGTTGCATTTAATTCTTTCTAAGAGACCCCATTTGAATTCAATAGTTTTCTTCATAAAAGAACCAGTAGAAGAAGTATCGAGCATGGATTGATCATTACGAGAAAGCCGAGCATAAAAATTCTGAATAATAATTACTCTTGAGAGCTCATGATTGGGGCATGAATATAAGCTTGAGTGATACTTTCTCCTCCACGAGGCCAAAAATTATATATATATAATTTTGATCATGATGAACCAGATGCATAGGATAAAACTTCTAATGAAATTCCAATTTCAGTCGGTTGTAATTCCTGTAGTGACCCGACCTCAGACGGTCAAGTCTCTGTGCTTAAGTGTCATTCCTACATCGGTATGCTAACACACACAGTACTCGAGGATTTATAACAGAGGTAAATCACATGTATAAAGTAACGTAAATACTATTACCTGAATCCAAATAGCGGAAGTAACAACAAGGTTGTGGATTCCCATCAACACCAACGGCAAAGTTGAGTGTAGAAATCATAACCCTAACATATCACTTAATCGTCGTAAAAAATCCTGCAACATAAGACGTTGCAGCCACAAAGGGTCAGTACATTGAATGTACTGGCAAATTCACACCATAGGATAATGATGAATAATAACTATCACTACATGCATATTTGGCTGGTGGAAAAGCTCTAAGTTCATTTTTGCATAAACCCAATTTTTCCCTATAGCAAAGGAATACATTTTTATTTAACTACAAAGTTTGTTGAAAACATTGAGAATGGTAAATCCCCATCTCAATCCCAATTAAAAGTAATTAACAACCCGACAAAGTAATTATATAGAGTGATGAGATCAACATGATAATCCAAGAAATAGATACTCAAGATGTCCATAATCGGGGACACGGCTAATCATGATTAGTTTGTACAATCTGCAGAGGTTTGCACACTTTTCCCCACAAGACTCGATCGCCTCCGTTGGATTTCTCGCACTACATAGTGTTTGAGAAACGGATGACCGAGACACAGTCTTTCAGAAGCATTTACTCTAACCTCGGGTAGATAGTACCAACCTACACCCCCTACATCTGCTAGCCTACCACTGGAAGAGGTCATGCAACATACTCAACTATGCTAGAGCCCATAATAACTTGTGGCTGCACACAGAAGTTTCTAGCATGAATAATCTTATGATCCCTTTGAGCCTGGGTGGCAAACCATAGGATGATCACACGGTATATCCCCAGGTGTCCGGGCAAGTCCACTGGTATATCCCCAGGGTGCCCCTACCAATCCACCCAGATGTGTATTAAAGTTGCCACCTTAAGTTGAACTGTTAAGTAAACAATCTCACATCTATCATGGAATACACTCAAACCCAATCCACGTCTATGAGCATAGCATAGCAGTATAAGCATAACGTAGTAGTAACTCCCAAGGTTTGAATGCAGGACAATAGGTTTTACCTCATCAATTACTTCCCAATACCCACATGTTAACAAGTCCTAACCATGCAATGTTTGAGGATTGAAACTAATGCATAAAAACTGGGTAATAAGGGGATATGATCGAAGTGTGAACTTGCCTTGTATGGTTGATGAAGATGATTCGCACTCATAACTCCTGCTAGTTCTACTCGTCACACTCCGGTCAATCTATATTAAGCAAGCAATAGTAACCACACATAAGCAATCACTCAAAAGATCGAAAAGAACGAAGAAGACAATTCGGAAATCATCAAAACCAAGCAAATAATTCTTGCAACATAAAACAATTTCCAACAGTACCAAAATTAAGTGAATTTGTCCTTATCAGAAAGTTTAGGTCAAGAGCTTCGATTTGCAAAAAGAATCAACTAAATCGGAGTTATAAAACTCAAGTTACGTCAAAAATAGTGATTTGAGCAAATTTCATCAAATTCAATTTAAAACTACTCAAATTTGAAATACAATTGTACAAACAGAAACTTTAATAAATTTTGAATCTAATGCAAAAAAGAATCACTCAATTTGGATCTAAAACATAAAAGTTATTAACAATCTAAAACAGAAACTATTCTGAAAATTTTAAATCAAAACAGAAAAGAAAAAAACTTTTGATCGGGCAGGGCTACATGGCACTACGCGATTGGACGAAAACATGCACCCGTTGGTGGTTACGAGCGGACGACCAGAGCCTAAAATAAAATGATTCGAAAGAAAAAATAACAGACGATCTAATCGTAGCCATCTAAAACGAATCAAACGCCTGAGGGGAAAAGCGGGGTTACCGTGGCGGTGGGGGTCGCCGGCGAAGTTGAAGACGGCGGCAGTGGCTCGGCTTCGAGCGGGGAGGCAACTCCGGTGGTCGGCGGCATCGGGCGGAGGCACGGGGTGATGCGGCCCATCGAGGCGGATCCGAAGGTGGTGGCAGCGTCGAGCGAGGGCAGCGGTGGAGCCGGGGCGGTGCGGCGGATCTCGTCGGAGTTGGGAACTCCGGCGAGTTCGTGTGGGGCTGCAAGGGGCTTCGGGCACTGTGGGTTTGAGGGAAAAGAGGACCAGGGCCGAGTCCATATAAAGGGGGTCGCCTTGGGCGAGGGGCAAGGCGGCGCGGGCGTCCGAAGACGGCACGGCGGCGACGGCGGACTCGTGCGGGAGGCGGACTCCGGCTCGGGGTCGAAGACGCACCTGACAGGTGGGTCCCACCTGTCTGGGACTGGGCAAGGCGGCGTGCGAGCGGGCGAGCAAGGTGGAGGCAAATCGGGCGCGGGTGTAGGCCGCTGCTGGGCTGGTGGGCCACGGCCTGGTAAACTGGGTCAGCCCGGTCTGGCGGGGCAAATCTTTCTCTTTTTTTAAACACACACATAACAAAAAGTAAAATAAAACCAAAATAAAAAATGATATATAGTCATATTAAATTTTCAGAAACGGATTTCCTACAACCTGAACATATTTTTAGCGTCAAATAAAATCTACACAAATTCAAATAAATCAAACAGTGCCACTGCTGCAGTAAAATCCCATAAAAATCATTTTAAAAATACCAAAATTAATTCAAATTTATTTGTCTCCAATTTTCTGATGTAGGGAATCATTTTACCCTATTTTCCATATATTTTATTTTTGGAGAAAAATAATTTGAACAAAACCCAAATAACTGCAAATTGAAAATAATTTCAAAAGTGGCTTTAAATTTAATTATTTTAAAACTTCCAACTCATATTTCATATGTTTTGAAGAAGTCATTTTATCTTCTCTCATGAAAATCATTGAGTTGCTTAAAGTTTCTGAATTTGAAATATTTCCAAATGAAATTCAAATATTTTCAAAAACCCTTTTCATTTATTTAAATGTAAGAAGTCATGTCATCTTCTCTCTAGGGTTTTATAATGAAAAGTATTTGAGTTCACGGAGACCAGAAAGCAAAGCTGAAAGTTTGGGAAAGTCATTTCATTCCCTCTCATTTAACTTTCAAAAAGTTTCAAATTTCACTCACTTTCAGTCAATCAATCACACCACAATCAAGCAATCAATCAAATCTATCTATTTAATATAACATTCCAAAATTTAGAATTTTGGGATGTTACAAACCTACCACCCTTAAAATGAATCTCGTCCTCGAGATTCAGAGGCTAGCAAGAAATAGGCACTACAAAAAAAGACACATTCGTGACATTTTGGGCCGAACGAATTTTTTTTCTGTCATACATATGACACTTCTGTGACGATAATTGTGACAAAACCCGGTATCATCATAGATGTGGTGGGCTCCTACTTCTATGACAAAAAAATCATGACAGAAAATGGGCTTTTCATCCTAGGCGGGCCGGAGACGCAGCTGCATGACATTCTTTGGGCCGTCCATGACAGAAAAAACCGTGGTAGAAGCGAGGGGGGGGGGAATTTTGGGGAGTTCCCGGTTACGGTGGGAGGTCGGGGGCCGAGCGATGCGCGCTTCTCTCGTACACGTACGCGCGTGTGTACGAGGAGTTGGCTCTAACTGAACCCGAGCGAGGCATTGGGCTCTAACTGAACCCGAGCGATTGCACTGCAGGCTACGCGTTACTGAACCCGAGCGATCGATCGTTGGCTGTTAACTGAACCCGATCGAGCGATTCCTTCACTACTACTGCTAACT
>NC_041392.1:635698463-635768960 GCF_002162155.2 Triticum dicoccoides | reverse complement strand
GGATGAACAGGACCCCATGGTGTTGGCTCTGGATGAAGAGGACCCCGATCGATCGAGCCGGTTGGGGCTGGATGAACAGGACCCTGTGGAGGGCTGGATGAACAGGACCACCCCGTGGAGGGCAGGAGAACAGTAGACGGTGGAGGGCAGGATGAACAGTAGCCTGTGGAGGGGTGGTTGAACAGGAGCCCGTGGAAAGGGCTAGTTGAACAGTAGCCGGTGGAGTAGCGCGCGGTGGAGGCTGGATGAACATGAGCCCGTGGATGAACAGTCGCAGGTGGAGGCTGGAGGAGGTCGACGGTGGATGAACAGTAGCTCGTGGAGGCTGGAGGGGGTCGACGGTGGAGATGAATAGTATCCCGTGGAGTCCCGTTTTGCGGTACGCCACACCCCTCCCGATGAACAGGACCCCCGTTTCGACCGTAGCGCTCCAACACAAGTCTGTTTCCTTTGTTTTGCGGTACGCCAAACCCCTCCCGATCAACAGGACCCCCTTTTCGACTGTAAGAGGTCAATTTCCTCCGTTTTGCGGTACGCCAAACCCCTCCCAATGAACAGGATCCTGTTTCAAACGTGG
This sequence comes from Triticum dicoccoides, assembly GCF_002162155.2. Classification (NCBI taxonomy): domain Eukaryota; kingdom Viridiplantae; phylum Streptophyta; class Magnoliopsida; order Poales; family Poaceae; genus Triticum; species Triticum dicoccoides. The sequence continues at coordinate 635,768,383 of NC_041392.1, read as the reverse complement.
CCGGTCGAACACAAGGCCGTTTCCTCCATTTTGCGGTACGCCAGGCCTCGTTTCCATCGCATGTTCCATGCAAGCCCACCCGATGAACACTACCACACATTCCCTTCTGACCCAGCCGGTTGGCTCCCACGCGTTCCGTTGCCTCCCGATGAACACGACGCATCCCGTTGCCTCCCCATGAACACGACGCATTCCGTTGCCTCCCCATGAACACAACGCATTCTGTTGTCTCCCCATGAACACGACGATGACGTTGTTTCTCCGTTCCGACCCAGCCATGTCAACGAGCCCTCGCCATACGTATGCGCGAGTAGGCGTTCGAGACCCCACCCGTATGTACACATACATGGCCGTATTTTCTTTCTTGCACCCTGGCCACCTCTACTACGACACGTGCGTGCCTCTACATCCAACAGTATATATGTACATACACGTTCACGACCAGAATGACAATGCTACGTACGCTTCGACCAGGTGGGTCCCGACTGTCAGGCACTTCCTTGCGTGCGAAGATGTAGCTGGTGGGTCCCAGCAGTCAGGGGGCGAAATACGGTGGCCTGTCCGGTGGGTCCCCGCTGTCAGGTGGAGGAGTAATTATTTTGCACGTAATAAGCAGGCACTTCCTTGCTGCAACCGTGGACCCAGCTATCAGCCTCTCCACGTACAGTCCACGTCCGATGGAAGCCGTTCCTTGACCACGTTGACCACTCCGCGCTGAGAGCACCAGGGCGGTGGACGACGGCGAGGCCTAGGAAGGGGGCAACGCGGAGCCGGGGAAGACGCGGCAGTGGATGCCCACACGTAGAGGAGTACGAGGGCACTGGTTCGCTGCGGTGTGAGGCTGCCGTCGCCGCATAGTAACGGGGTGTGTGGTTGAGTAGAGGGATGGCCTAGCCAGCGGTGGGAGTAGTAGGGGGCGGTGAGGCCTCCGCCGCATCGCAGCTGGTCACGGGAGGCAGGAGCACGAGGCACGACCGGCGCTGGTTTGGGCGGCTGGAGCAAGAAGACCAGAGGTTGAAGAAGCACTACGGCCGTTCGATGGACATCGTATGGTCACTGGAGCTAGAATCGTGCATATTGACTAAGTTGACAAAGCTCTCCGTCCCTGTCAACTTAGTAGGCCCACAAGTCAGCCTGCCACTATACTAGGTCCCAGGTAACACGGGGAGTATTCATTTTTTGCGTAATAAGGAGGCACTTCCTTGCGTGCGAAGATATAGCTGGTGGGTCCGAGCTATCAGCGGTGGTAACGTTTTTTTCGCGAAATACAGAGGCCCTTTCGGTGGGTCCCTGATGTCAGGTGGAGGAATTATTATTTTGCGCGTAATAAGGAGGCATTTCCTTCTGTGCGGCCGTGGACCCAGCTGTCGGCCTCTCCATGTACAGTCCACTTCAGATGCATGTCGGTCGTTGACCACATTGACCAGGCCGCGCCAAGAGCACCAGGGCGGTAGACGACGGCGAGGCCTAGGAAGGGAACGACATGGAGGCAGGAAAGACTCGGCAGTTATTTCCCACGCGGAGGGGAGTACGACTGTACGAGGGTTTACTGGTTCGTCTGCCGTCACCGGAGAATAACAGTAGGTGTGGTGAGTAGAGGGATGGCTAGGCCAGCGATGGGAGTACGGTGGGGCGGTGAGGCCTGCGCGGCAGCACAGCTGGCCGCGGGGAGGAGGGAGCAGGCAGTCCTGCCGGCGCTTGTTTGAGCGGCTGGAGCAGGAAGAGCAGAGATTGAAGAAGCACGACGGCCGTTGGATGGACATCCAACAGTATACATGCCATCTGTGGAAAGCCTCAAATCGGTGGAAAACAACATACATCCCATCTGCCATTTTTTCAAATAATTTACAGCCCATTTGCTAATTCTTATGGGTTTTTTTGGAGCCCATATTCTTTATGTTAGCATTACAGCCCATATTGTGGCCATGGTTAAAAAATTATACAAAATTTTGCATATGTCAGTGCGGTCTGAACTATTTTTAATCCCGAAATTTCGAGTCACATTCAGACTGATTTTAAAAATAAATGTATATCAATATAAAATCCAATAAATTGTCCACGCTAAAAATCAATGCAATTTAAAATCTCGAAATGAAAAAAAGATATTTCAAAATGATTGCCGGTTTGATGTGTTTTAAAAATGTACAGCCCATTTCTCATTACTGATAGGCCATTTTCTCGGCCAGCCCAATGAAGCTCTCCTCGCCTTGAAAGATTTGCAACCCAACAGGCCTGATAAAGCGACTTACTTGACAAATCACAAAAGAACTAGGCTAGCCATTTTCACAAAGAAATAAAAACTACTGGGCTGGTCTGTGGTAAACATAAAAGAAAAGGCTGTCTAGACAAGCCAGAGTGTCCCGCACAGCCCAGTTGACACCCTGCTTCCGTCTCAAAAACAAATTAGATAAATGTCACTCCAATTATGGCGATTCATAAAAATTCCACTACAATTTCCAAACTTTGAAAAATGCCACTGCAATTTTTGCAAACTTTGAAAAACGCCATTGCAGTTTGCAAACTTTGAAAAACGCCACTCCAGATTCGAAAAATGCCACTAGAAATGGCATGAAATGGCATTTTTCAAAGTTTGGAAATTGCAGTGGCATTTCTCGGATACACCAGATTTGGAGTGACATTTATCAAATTAACCCAAAACAAAAATAACTGGGCGAGCTGCTGGGTCCATGGTGTCAGCCGCTCGTTGTGCAATTCTCTTGTTTATTGACTACGTTGACAATGGAATGGGATCCAGATGTCAGAAATCCACTAGGAGGAGCCATTTTTTTATTGGCTTGAAATAAGGAGGCACTTGCTTGCATAATGCCATGACCTTGGCGGGTCCCTGCTGTCATCCTCTCCACTTACAGTACCAGTTAGTCGTGCTTCAAAACTGATCGGCACGCCATTAAAAAAATAAACGTTAATAACTAATGCGGCACCTCGGGCCAACGCAGCCAGATCGCAGTTTGCACGAGAAATTACACACCATGTTTCGTTGACATGTGGTCCCGTTCCAACATATCAGTGAGACGACGGCGAGTAGTAGGAGTATTTCCGAACGGATGTGTAGGCCAGGGCGCCTCTTCGTGAACCGTGGAAAACTCGCAACCGTCCACCGACTCTTCGCCTTTCCCTCTCGATTCGGAACTGCTGTCGCACGCTCTTCCTCTCCCTCCTCCATTTTCCTTCAGCCCTTCACCCTTTCTTCTGCCATTGTTCGATCGTCTTCTCCATGGAGGGAACAGGCCGGAAACGATCCCGTTATTCTTGCCCCGATCTGAAAGATGACGTGGTGGAGGAACTCATTGATCGGTGCGACGTCATCACCTCGGCTAGCATGGCAGGTTCATTCAAGCCCATTCTTAACTCAACTAATAACATCATTACAAAGAACTCAAGAGTCAAGGAGTGGTTTGATCTCCCCTATCTTCTTCGCGATGGAGGCCTCGCCCTGTGCCAGTTGATGCCGCTTGATAATGATACGTACGATGTTAAGATGCCATCGCTTGAGGGCTAGGCTTGGGCGGGCGCAAATGGAGATTGGGTTGTTTACATTGGGTCCAACTGCGAGTGGGAACTTGTGAATGTGTACACTCGTCACCGGGTTCCACTTCCAAAAATCTCAGCACACTGCCCAGAGGTTGAGCACAACGGTAATGTACGCACGTTCAAATATGATCATGGTGACTGTCTTCTACGGAAGATAGCAATTTGTCGAGTTCCCAACCACTCTTGGAATTACAACAACTATCAAGTTGTTGCTATCTTCGACAAGCTTGTTGCCGTACTTCGTGGTTCGACTCGATGGATATTTCTCAAAAATCAGTTTCTGTACATGGATGAGTACTGTGATGCAATTCAATATGAGGGCCTTGTGTTTGCTGCCACCACTCGTGGCACTCACTACTAGGAAAAGGCCTACTAATGGCGCACCAGTTTTGCCTACTAATGGCGCATCACTGGTGCGCCATTACTAGCATGCTACTAGTATTTTTGACTAATGGCGCACCACTGGTGCGCCATTAGTATCTGGTATACTAATGGCGCACCACTGGTGCGCCATTAGTATAGGCCACGGTGCGCCATTAGTATAGGCCACGGTGCGCCATTAGTATTTTTGAATTTTGAAGGCGGGAAAATAGTAGTGGCGCACCGTCTAACCCGCACCATGCGCCATTGCTATTTTTGAATTTTGAATTTGGATCTGGATCGTGATTTTTTTGCCCATTTTTGCTAGTTTTTTTTCTTGTTTTTTGGCACGATATTATTTCAAATTTTGTTCCTGTTTTTGGATCTTGTACGTTCTTTTACCGTGTTCTTTTGCCGGAGAGGAGTTCGCCGGAGAGGAGGAGGAGGAGGTCACCGGAGAGGCGCTTTCCTACATCGCCGGAGAGGAGGAGGAGGTCGCCGGAGAGGAGTTCACCGAAGCATCGGAGAGGAGGAAGGAGAAACCATGAGGGAATGGGAGGAGAGGAGGGAGAAGGAGCTCACCGGAGAGGAGGGAGGAGAAACCGTGAGGGGAGAGGAGGGAGGAGGAGGTTCTCGGAGAGGAGGAGGTCGCCGGAGAGGAGGAGGAGGTCGCCGGAGAGGAGAAGGAGGTCACCGGAGAGGAGGAGGAGGAGGTCGCCGGAGAGGAGGAGGGTAGTATGGTGGAGGAGAGAAGGGAAGATGGAGTGGAGGAGAGGAGGAGATGGAGTGGAGGAGAGGAGAGGAGGAGATGGAGTGGAGGACAGGTGGAGTGGAGGAGGTGCGCCCAACCATATATATGACATAGTAATGGCGCACCGTGGGCAGGTGCGCCATTACTAACTTTTTTTATTTTTTTGATTTATTTTGAATTTTGAAGGCGGGAAGATACCAATGGCGCACCATGGGCAGGTGCGCCATTAATAACTTTTTTTTTTATTTTTTTTGACTTATTTTGAATTTTGAAGGCGGGAAGATACTAATGGCGCACCATGGGCAGGTGCGCCATTAGTAACTTTTTTTTATTTTGTTGACTTATTTTGAATTTTGAAGGCGGGAAGATACTAATGGCGCACCATGGGCAGGTGCGCCATTAGTAAGTTTGAATTTTTTTGAACTTTTTTTGCCTCTCCAGATCTTAAAAGCCCCGTATCTTTTTTTCTGTTAGGTTTTTGAGGATTTTGAAAATGTTTAACGGGGTGGATACTAGTGTGCTAGCGCCAACTCCTTCTCCCTGGCACAAAATTGATAGTCATGGAGAAAACTCGCTCTTCCTTGGACAAAACTATCTGATGATGGTGAAAGGCGATCCAACTGTTGTTGACACATTTATGAGAAGCAACTGTGTCTATACCTCGGACATTTGGGTCGTTCCCTACCCCGGTAATGATATAGTAGGACGCTTCAGCCTGGATGATCGGTCCTGCGTTGGTCTCCAGATCAACAACAGATGGCCCGTCCCAGAGAATCACTTCTGGTTCAAAGCAAGTGTTTCCAACGCCGCGGAATGGTTGAGTTGAAGTTCATTTCATGGCTTGTTATTTGTTGTGTGGTGAAAACTTTAGTATTTATAATGTATCCTCGTTGCCGATGTGGGTTGATGACCTGTTGTATGTAATAAAATGATATGCCTGTGATAAACTTACTAAATTTATGAATGGCTTTCGAGTCGCTTCTCTGAGTGAGTGGTGCGACGAGGTAAAAAAATATTTTCCGAATACATAATTGTACGTGCATTGCAACAGGTTATCGGATGAGGCCAATCAACAATAGTAGTACACTATCTGTACTAGCTTCACATGCTTCGCGCGTCGGGCGGGTGTTTTTACTGTAGCCATATGTTAATGTGTTCGTTGTACGTAACCCGAACCTCGAATCCTCGATACTAGTACTATATAGTATAGGGTGGCATGGGCCAGAACAAACATTCACGTCCAGGAGTACGGCACACGCCACCACCACGACATCCATCTAACACCATATTATTTCTTGGAGTCCGTGCTAGAGCAATCTCTTCAACCTCGTCATTTCTCTAACTTCAGCCATCGCGCGGCGGGCGAGGTGGGGTTTGCCGATAGTCGGTTTCCTTAACTGCGGTCCCACTTGTAAGGCCAACTCCAACGCACGGCCCCAAACACACCTCCATTTTGCACGAACTCCAATGATAATTTTGACTAGAAAAGCAAGACCAAAGAAAACAAGAACCACAAGAATACATTTTACTACTCTTCTAAGTTGGATTAGTGCCTTCTCAATGCATTCATTATTGATCTGCGGAGGCTCGATCTTGCGTCTGTGCTAGCTAAAAGTGATAGACCATCTACTAAATTGCGCTCTATCAATATATGGATGTACTCTTCTTCCCAATACAAAAACTTGCATCCATTCTACTCCCTTCGTTGCACAATACATGCCTTCTATTTGTCAAAATATATATGTATCTAGACATGTCTTAGTATATAGGTACATCCATTTTTGGACAAATGGAAGTCAAGTATTTTGGAATGGAGGGAGTACACAATAAAAATTTTAAGTTAGCACAACTAGTCTAATCCGAGAGCATAACCGAAGATTTGGTCGGGTTCTTCCTCCTTTTGCCGACACGTGGGACATCCAGCATCCAGGTCGTGTCATGAAAGATCATAGAGTGGTAATTGAAGCCACGAGATGTGCATCTTGGGTTAAACTGTAAATAGATTCTTACTACTACTCTTGAGTAACTCCAAAAGAGGCCACCGAAGATCTTTATTGGATTTGTTTTTCATCACCAGCACATCGAGGTGAAAGATGTGCAGGTTCAGTGGGTCCTCTTGCGTTTTCACTGACATGTGGGGCCACATGTGAGAAAATAGACGATGGGCTCCACGCGTCCACTGGCTGGCTGAGAAGAGAGATAGAGGAGGGCTGAGCACGGACTGCAGGAAATTTGTTCTACGTACCTCGATATAGGCTCAATATAGTGGGGTGGCATGGGCCATATCTAGCATTCACGTCTAGTAGTACGACACACGCCACCCACACAAGTCCCATCTGACACCAATTTTCATGGAGTCCGTGCTACAGCCATCTCTTCTCCCTCATGTTTTCTCAGCCATCGCGCAGTGGGCGGGGTGGGGGTTTGCCGATAGTCGGTTTGCTCAACTGCGGTCCCACTTGTAAGTGAAAATGAAACACCACACGCATTCCCGCTTGAGCGGCGTGCTGGACCAACCGTGTGGGGGTGCGACTCGAACACGGCAGGCTTTTCCTTTTGAACTTGTAACTTGTAAAATTTAGTTCTGCTCCATGGCGCGACCGATAGATAGAAAATAACGATTTTGCCTACAGTAATGAGAAGTTTGGTTCTGGCGCCGTTCATGCATGGAGTATGTATGAAAATTATGAAGTTGATGCGAAAGGTAAGATAATTACTGTAGTATCATATACTACTACATGGATTCGACAAAAAGATAAAAATACATACGGATCCATCAACGTTCAACGACATCCTCACGCCCTAGTGCGCCGGGTCACCAACCGACGTGTGAGGAGCAGCGGCATTGGCGGCGAGCTCAACGTGCTTCTGAACAGTGTCGTCCAAGGTTGCCCTTTGCTCCAAGAAGGCCAGCGTCCTATCGTCCTCCTCTTGCATGTAGTAGTCCTTGTGGATGATTTGCACGTAGACGTGGGTGATTATGCCGATGATGTCTTGCTACGCCAGGCGCTACGAGGCGATCGCGACCTCGAGGTGGACATTCTTCGGCGCGACGGCGGGCAGTCGCAGGGTCACTAGTGCATCGAAGAGGTTGTTACCATAGTGGCCATTGAGGGTGGCGGGCATCGCAGAGCCTGGGCGCGTCGGCTGGAGGCTTACGTCAAAGTCGTCTACAAGCTTCTTGACGATGGTGAACTTCTCGAGGAAACCGACAAGGACCTCGTCGAACAAGGAGACGAAGCTGTCGTCCAAGCGGCCCCTCGCCCTGGCGGCCTCAAGCAATACTATCTGGAGACGTTCCTCGGTGTCGGGCCGCAGGCCAGCGTCGTGGACCATCTGGCACAGCCGGCTGATGCTCGCCTCATCGCCTCCATGGGTCTAGCGTAGCTTCTAGTCAACTGATCATGTGATTCGAGTGATCACTCAGCCCTTGGTTAGCGTGCGTAGGTGCATAGGATTTCGTACTACTCCACGGCCCTCTACTGCACCTACCTTTGGCTGTATGATAGGTGGGCCAGCCACCCCCTGGGGCCACGTGTCATTTACCAAAAGGCAGTTGTCGTAAGTCAATGAAGCTGCGTCCCCCTTCGTGCCGGTGCAGTATAGTCATCTCACCGGACCTCTAGTTCGGGCCAAACGAGAGAAGTTTGATGTTTACTGGTTTATTGGTCCCCTTTGCATTTTGCGCCAAGTTTTGACCTTTGATTTAACTAATAAAATGTTATGCATGTAAACAAAAATGTTGTGTAAGTCACCTTACGAAAACCAAATAATCCCAAAATACTTAGGCATGGTGCATTAACTCCCTCCTTTTTTCTTATTTCGTGACATATCAACCAATGCGAGATGTGGGCCGTGCATGCTTTCAATGACTTGAGACTACCAAACATGACATGCAGTGTTTAGTTCATTGCATGTAATCCTATTAGTACTCTAGTTAGGAGTAGCAAAAAAACATTAAGTTCTCTCGCCGATAGGAATAAAACACCATGTATTTATTTACAGAGGGAGTAGTACATTTTTGGTGACATGCATTACTAGATATTGCTAGTCAAATAATAAAATCCAGATGGACGTGGTAGTACTCCTAAATCCATACGGTGGTGCTACTAGTACTAGTAGTAGTACTACCAATGTAGTAGTAGGAGTCTTAGCACTGTACTACCCGTTGGTCAAATTATTACGTGTTGCTCCTGACGGTGAAGTGACAAGACCCTGCACCGGAGATGACACCTGAGTATAGGCGCCATGTTCGGCATACCATAGTCAGGCTCACCATCTGCAGTCACATCATCATGGCTGTAGAGCTAGCCTGCTTACAACTAGCCCTGTTCGACATAATTTCCCGTGCATAGATTGGGGGTGGACGTCTCCGGCAGCGGCCATCGCGCCAGATTTTTCCACGGCCTTCTACTCCTAGATGTGGTGGGGAGGAGATGAGGCTGATTGTGAGAGACAAGGAGTTGTTTGTAAATAGGGAACAAGTGTGGGCATCTTTTTGCAAAAATGGAGAAGCTTGGTCTGTATGCGTCAGATCTAGATCCAACAGCTATTGGTGAAAGATGGGAGGCACAACATCATCACCAACTCAGGACCTGTTTGATTCGTAGGATTTTGAAAACGCAGGAATAGGACACGACAATATTATAAGTTTCAAACTGATATTACAAATGTTAGGAGTAATGCTGCACCTACGAAGAGGGAATTACTAGGAAGTTTACGTAAGAACTTTCGTTACTTTAGGTGGATGCAACATTATCGTACAAACTAAAATCCATCGCCCTGACAAGTCACTAATGGGCAAATAAGTTTTCGAGTCTCTGGCCACTTGATGTTTCAAAAACAAATTCAGCTTCTGCGGAGAAATGAGCTCCACTGTGTACCCGCGCGGGTGTGGCTGGGCACGAAGCATGAGTATGTGCACGGTGCACCTATTCTCTTCTTGTATACGTACACCACCTGCATGGGGTTGTGTGAGAGAGATACAAACCTAGAGAGATATAGTGTGTGGGTTCTTGAGAGTTTTTTTTGTGGGGGGGGGGGGTCAATCAAAATATTTAGCATATGCAATATGTGTGAAATAGAGTCCTGGATATAACATATATATAGAGGGGGCGATCCACGAGAAGAGAGTGGAGGTATCATCGGCTTGAGGTGTCCATAGAATCGAAGAGAGGGATGATGTGTGTGTGTGTGTGTGCACGCGTGCGCGGTCGATAAAGAGTGCCATCGAATTTGTGTGTGCCCACGTCAAAGATATAGAGTGGCTGGCCTACTGGAACGTGAGATGGGACATGTTCAGTTTGTCTCTGTGGCATGGATACCTACCTGCAGCGCTCGACTATAGGTGTGTGGTGGGGGAAGAGGGAGGCCCAATTAACTATAGAGGTACAATGGCTGGTATATGTGTGGAGGAGGAGAGAGGCCTGCCTCATGTATTAAGGAGATCGATCTCCCTCATGTATTAAGGGAGATCGATCGGCATCGATGCATATGTGCAGGAGATATATAAGGTTGGGAAAGAGACAGAGCTAGAGTGTTGGAGGGGGTGGTAGTGGAGTTGCTTCTAACAAATGGTGGGATAGGCTTGCTAGACAAACGGAAGGCACGCCCGCAATATCAATAAGAGAGGATATGGCTGCTTGTTGTCTGTGCACGTGTGTGTGAGAGACGGGTCAGGAGGCATACACGAATGATGAGGGGGACGGTGTGGATGTGGTAGAAGTAACTACATAGGAAGATCAATAGCCCTTTGTAAGAGAAAGGAGAGACATAACTTGTGAGGTACGTCGATCGATGGGGGGTAGTTAAAGCCGATCTAGGTATATGTTGGGAGATCGATCGGTATACATGCATGTGTGTGTTAGAAGCAAATGAGGCACGAGGAGAAGGATAGAGAGAGGGATGCATGTAGGAGGTGGTACGAGAGGCATACTATATCGAGGGGGAGGAGTGTGCGAGTACGAGAATGATGAAAAGAGTGGTGGGAGTGAGGCATGGACGGTGACAAGAGAAGAGGGGAAGCTTGTGTTTGTCCTAGGCACACCTGGCTAGAGAGGCATATCGATCGATGTGTGCCATAAAGAAGGAGCTGGGGGGCCTACACACACCATCGGTGAACGACCTAAAGTGAAAAGACGAATTTGCACGATGGAGCTAGAGAATGCTGAGGGAGGGTGAGAGGGATGCGGGTGTGTGCATGCACAAGAGAAAGTTAGCGCTAGCTACAAAGATAAGAGGGTTGTGTGGGTGTAAAAGACGAATAGAGATCATATATACTTCATTTAAAAAGCGAATTCAGATATTTGAAGAATTTATCATAGTGTTTCAAACCGACGGATGTGTAAATATATATAACGGTGATACATATGGTGTGGTTATGAACATGGTATACTACATTTAATATATTTTATCTCTACTCTTATAAAAAACAGAGTTGTTGATGATGGTGTGCCTGCCATCCTGCATTATAGGACGTCTGATTTATATCTGGCGGATAGCAAGGAAACTATGATGGTTGAAGTTGGCAACAATCATGATTGTAGATTCTTATTGAAATAGAGAAACGAATTCAAATTTAGTTCGAATTGCAGCGGTAGTATAGACATTTGGAATGCACTAAAATGTTGGTATGAGTAGGTTACATGCATTATACAGTAAGCGAAAAAAATTAATCGGACATAACATGGATTCATACTCCCTCCTTCCATCTATATAGGGCGTAATGAGATTTTTAAGACCGCCTTTGACTATTGACAAGATTAATAGTACATGACATGCACAATGTGAAAATTATATCATTGAAAGAACCTTTCACAGACGAATTTAATGGTGTGCTTTGTGTAAGTTGCTTGTCATATATCATTGCTCTAATATTTGGTCAAAGTTAGCATCGAAAAACGCATTAGGCCCTATATAGATGGAAGGAGGGAGTAGCATTGAATATCATTTGTATAGTAAAACGGGGCAAGACTCTCTCTTTGTGTGGTGTGAATAGTTTTATTTTTTTCATTTTCTTTTTGGTTGAGGGAAGTGTGAATTGATTTGGTACGTACAAGTACAATATTACTACACGTTAGGCTTGTCCCTAAAATTCAACCCGCGTGTTGTTATATCCCGAAAATTCAGATATCGTGCTCCCAAAACGGGCGCCTTCACAACCCGCGCCTTGCTATCCCGAAATTACAACGCGCGCGAAAACTCCCTCCAGCTGCCAAATCCCGACACGCGAAATCCCCCTTCTAACCCTGAGCCGAAAGGGCCGCTAGTTCAAATCGGTGGGGGGTACTTTTGTAACACACCCTACATTTTGGACAAGCGTGTTCCTAAGTCATGCTTCACCCCTCCCATCGCCCCCTTTTCACCATTCGAAATCCTAGGCCGCCATAAGCTCTTCGCTCCAGCCACGAAACCCCACCCTCGTCCATCCACCATGTCACCGCTGCCCAGCCGGAGCCTCTTCCCCGACGACGACGTCCACCGAAATAGCTCGACGTCCCTCATCCACCTCCCCCAGATGAGGATCCGTCGTCCATCTCGCCGTCCCGCCGGTTCAGCCGCCCCGTCCTCCACCTCCAAGGAGCTGCTCCGACGATCGCCTCGTCTATCACGGCTGCTCCATCCCCACAGCACCGCCTTAACCTGCTCCACCGGAACCGAAGCATCCTTACCGACTCCTCGGACGAAGCCGAGGCCTACTCGGCGCCACCAAAGAGGTTGCACACTCATCGCATCGCACCTTCTCCTTAACTCGACCTCCCGGCACTGACGGTGCTCCATCCCGCAGCCCCATGGAGCGGCTACCTTGAAGCCGGCGCCGCGGGCGACATCTCCACGGCGGCTCTCCCCCAGTGCGAGGCCCCTTCGGAGGCGGCATCCATACCAGCCTGATATGCTGCTGCTGCTCCGGCTCTCGGTCGATCGCTTGCTCTCCCAGCTGCTACTGCTCTCCCCCTCGCTCGTGCTGCTGCTCTGCTCTGATTAAGCCACACTTCAGTCGACTGAATCGACTTTTGGGTCAGTCGATTTTCAGGGGTTGGGGGGCTCGCCGGAGTTAAGGAAGAACCACCCACAGCGGGGACGGGGGCTCACTGGAGAGGTACCCCACTATCTATTTTAGGGTTCAAGGTGGGGGCGGGGGGCTAGAGGGCTGACCGGGGCGGCGGTGGCGAGTTGTTTCCGGGCGGCGCTGGGGCCGGCGGTTCGGCCGGTGGTGGCTGGCGGCTCAGGGGGGTGCAGGTTGAAGATGAACTGCAGGCCCTCCCTAAACTACATGTCAAGTGCCTCTCTGCTACCATTGCGTTCAGTTTCGACAGTAGCATTCAGATTCCAAAGTAAATTTCAGTTTCGACAGTTAAGTTCAGAGTCAACAGTTTTTACCTCATCTGTCGTAGTTAGGTGGTTTTGGTGATGTTAATTTTGCATCCATTTTACATTATCTATTGGGGATGCTATGTAACGCCCTTGATGCGGCTATATCTCCCACGTGTCGAAGCATGACTTAGAGGCATAACCGCATTGAAAGCAATGTCGCAAGTGAGGTAATCTTCCCAAACAACCCATGTAATACAATAGGGGAAAAGATACATAGTTGGCTTACAATCGCCACTTCACACAAATACATGAATAAAGCATTACATCAACCAGATACAATCAAGGTCTGACTACGGAACCAAAATAAAAGAAGAACCCCAAATGCGACAAGGTCCCCGATCGACCCCAACTGGGCTCCACTACTGATCAACTAAAACAAAACAACATAAAGGACACAATCTTCATCGAGCTCCTCCTTGAGCTTGGTTGCGTCATCTGCACGGTTCAACGACACCTTCAAACTGGTTTTGGAAGTATCTGTGAGTCACGGGGACTCAACAATCTCGCACCCTCACGATCAAGACTATTTAAGCTTATGGGTAAGGTAAAGGTATGAGGTGGAGCTGCAGCAAGCGACTAGCATATTTGGTGGCTAACAACGCAAATGAGAGTGAGAAGAGAAGGAAAAAGCACGGTCGAGAATCTATGATCAAGAAGTGATCCTAGAACAACCTACGTCAAGCATAACTCCAACACCGTGTTCACTTCCCGGACTCCGCCGGAAAGAGACCATCATGGTTACACACGCGGTTGATGTATTTTAAATAAGGTCAACTTTAGGTTTTCTACAACCGGACGTCAACAAATTCCCATCTACCCATAACCGCGGGCACGGATTTCGAAAGTTCAAATCCTTGGAGGGGTGTCCCAACTTAGCCCATCACAAGCTCTCACGGTCAACGAAGGATAAACCTTCTCCCGAGACATTCCGATCAGACTCGGCATACCAGTTCTACAAGACAAATTCGACAAAGATAAAACAAGTCCAGCAACACCGCCCGAATGTGCTGACAAATCCCGATAGGAGCTGCACATATCTCGTTCTCAGGGCACACAGGATTGTCCAAGGTACGGGTAGGCCAGCCTAGAGTTGCCCATGGTGGCCACCGGCAGCTGACAGGTTGGACCAACACTGAGAGGAGCACTGGCCCGGGGGGTAAAATAATGATGACCCTCAGGAGCGCGACTCCCAAGGGAAAAGAAAAGGCTAGGTGGCGAATGGTAAAACCGATGTTGGGAATTGCTGGAAGAGTTTTATTCAAGGCGAACTGTCAAGGGGTTCCCATTATAGCCCAACCACGTAAGGAACACAAAATCCGGGAACATAACACCGATATGACGGAAACTAGGGCAGCAAGAGTGGAACAAAACACCAGGCATAAGGCCGATCCTTCCACCCTTTACCAAGTATATAGATGCATTAATTAAATAAGATATATTGTGATATCCCAACAAGGAACAACATCTCCATGTTCCAACAAGGAACAAACTTCAATCTTCACCTGCAACTAACAACGCTATAAGAGGGGCTGAGCAAAGCGGTAACATAGCCAAACAACGGTTCCTTGTTGTAGGTATCGCAGCATAGGCATAGCAAAAGAGCGAGCATCTAGCAAGCAAAGATAGAAGTGATTTCGAGGGTATGATCATCTTGCCTGAAATCCCGCAAGGAAGAAGAACGAGCCCATGAAGAAGATAAACAGACGGAACTGGGGGAACCCGGATGGATGCAAGTTTTGAAAACATGATGATGCAATGCACATGATGACATGATGAAATGCAACACGCAGGCAAATGACATGGCAACAACAGCGAATAACTGGAAGACACCTGGCGCAACGGTCTCGGGGCATCACATGCTATTAGAATCCCACTTGAGATTGATGATGTCTGTCTTGTGCTGCTTCAGCCTTGACGTCTTACGGCTCACCAGAGCTGCTCCAACGACAGAATGATCCGTCACAACAGAGCAGTGCCCTGGACGCCGTCTACCGATTCCTCAGATCTTCCTCCACACCTCCGACAGCCACCTGTGCCTCAACTGCTTCAGCGACCAACCCAATGATGCTGAGGTCGACACGGCTACGGCAAAGATGTTGTACACTTGTTGCATCACTTATTACTATACATTCACGTCGATCCATTAGGGCTATTTTGGTTTAACGGAAAAACATCGATCCACTGGTTGTTACCATCACTCCAAATTTCCGCATGCTCTCCTATCTCACCATATTTTTTTCGTATGCATGTCAGATATTATACACAGTCATGCTGAACATGTAGAGAAAAAGAGAAGAGTTTTGCGCTGCAATACAATGTCATGCAGACATCGCTCCATGGTGGGTTCAATGGCAAACCCTCCCCACCCCTCTCTAGATTGTAATCCAGAGGAAGATATCTGTTCTGAGGCGGATTCGAACACCGCTGACCACTCCTATTTACCCCAAGGTGTTTCCTCTACCTTGGCATGATGATGTTAGTCATATCATGCATATGTTGCCTTACAGTGCCTACTTTTGACATCATATATGTCATCTGCTTAGTTTAGACATGTTCTGTAATGCCACCTGTTTAGTTTCTATATCATATATGGGAATTATGCAGTCTCATGTCTTTTAGCCAGCCATAATATATGTCAAATGTGCAATGCCATCCTGTTTAACCAGGCATCATATATCTGAATGATATCTTGTCCATCTTTTTCTTCATTACATTTCCATTCGTCGACAATGTTTGTACATTAAACTACTCTTCCTGTGAATCAGCCATTTGGGTGGGAGATGGAAAAATATGGAGTGAAAACAAGGCCTTCAGAGCAGACAGTGCTACCTGTCGAAGCAGATCTCTTATTGGGTCCCGATAGCTCCTCAGAGATGGATTCAAAGACAGATGACCAGTCCTATTCCCCCACTGAGGTGTATGCTCTAACTTGGCATGGTTATACTGCTCATATCATGCATACGGTGTCTTGCATTGCATAGTTTAGACATCATATACACAATATTCAACACCATGTTCTTAGTTCAAACATCATATTGAATGCCCTCTATTTAGCATATAAATCACATATGTGAATTAAATGATGCGATCATGATTACTTAGATAACATGTAGGTGAATTATGTCATGCGATCCTGTTTAGTTATTCATTATATCTTTGAATTATGTTATGCTATGCTATCCAGTTTAGATAGACATCATATATGTGAAATTATGTCATGCTATCCGTTTTACTTAAACAATATACATGTCAACTATTTCATGCCCTCTTTTTTCCACACTATCTATTGCATCTGTCTCTCATACAATGTCTGTACATTCAACTATGTTTCCTGTTTATCAGCCATTTGAATTGGAGCGGGTGATGCCAGTATCTAGCGGACTAAAAACAGGGTCTTCAAATAAAACAGTGCTACCTCTTGGTGGAGATAGCCCCCGGTTGTACATGCACAAGAACCAGCCCTACCACACATAACCCAAACTCTTGCAGATTGTACCCCTACTACGATGGACAGAGAACCAGCTTCACCCAATCTAACCCCAACCCCAGCCGATAGTAACCCAGTTCCTGTTGACACAGCACCATCTCCACCACAGAGCTCCCAAGCAAGAGTAGTTAGTAAGGCAGCTCCAGTGCCGAAAGGGCCAGTACTATCACGGCGAACCCCAACTCCACCAGTTAGTACGCCTATTCCTGTGGAGGAAGCACAACCAGCTAGTCATAGTTTAGCATCTATCGCATTTGATGTTGTTAAATCGTATGTGTGTATCTTCCCATCTTGGAAATATTATACTGAAGATGAAGGAAAATGCCAATTGCAGGTGTTTGTCCAGGAGTTATGTGTAAGTAATGTTATTCATGGTAATAACTTTGCTTTGTCCCATACATCCTACCTCCATCACTACAAGAAATATGTCAACTTGTGACCCTCACTATTGGTCGCTGAAAGGTCATAGTTTTTCATTTGCGACCTTTTTGTGACAAAAAACAAATGGTCAAAAGCTGGCAGTCATAAACTGAAATTAACGACCTTCTCTGTGAGAAGGTCATAGATGTTTACGACCAAAATATGCCTATTGTTTTGTTTTGGTCACTGGCAGCCTCCCCGGGCCACGTAGGCATCCGACGTGGCAATCTGATGTGGCACAAGAATCAGCCCGGTCCAATTCGATTTTCTACATGGGCCTAGCCCAACAATTTGGCCTTTTTACTATATATTTTTCTGTTAATTTTCTCTGGCTACATGGGCCTGGCCCAACAATTTGGCCTTTTTTTTGGGCCATGGCCTTTTTAGTTTTGCAGTCAATATATTTTTCAATCTGGTCCCAGTGCATGTAATAGTTTAACTCATGTTAACTAGCAGTAACCTTCACAAGACAGCCTCAAACGAACGGCAGCAAGTGTATGTATTAGTTTAACTCATGTTCACTAGCAGTAAGCTTCACAAGAGATAATCCGTTCCAATGACAACCTCAAACAAACCATCAAGTCAAGTCATCATACATCACATTTACAGCTAACAGTAGCAATACATCATACATCACAGAGAACGATTCACAGAAACCGACAAACTAAACTAGAGGCACATCATAAGCTCAGAAGCATTGCTGCTGCAGCAATTTGTTTCGCCAGTAAAGAAATCAACTTTCTTCCTTGACCAGACAGCAGCTCAGCTCACAGTAAGTCTTCGCTCCATTCGTGCTTGCATAGGTACGCCACCGCACTGTCGGACTCGCATATACCTGCCAACATCACGATACTATAAGATAATTATAATCAGGAAAAGTCACATTGATTCAAGCATATTACTTGCTGGGGGTACCATACAACATCATTATGTGGCTACAATTTTTTTGCTTTCTATATACCATTTTCATCAATCTCGGATTTAACAAAGCAAGAACTATAAATGCAACGTAGCCTCAAATTTAACAGAGCAAGAACTACAAATGCAACATAGCCTCAAAAACTAAGTTTGACATGTCATTTTAAAGATGTGTCGGCCTTTATTTATTTCTATTCTTGGATGAGAAGGCTAGGGCAAACAAATTATGAGTTATGAAGTGGTTTCAAACTATAACAGTAAAGGACTAGACACGCAAAACACAACGATGTATAGGCACTAAACGTACACAGCAAGTAATAAGAACAGAGACCATAAATGATACTGATCAAGGATAAAAACAGGTAGGTATCATATAATTCTCATCACAATCATACATTGAATTCATTAAAGGCTACAGATATAGAAGTATCGTGCAACCAAAAGGGTTTAAGACCATACACAAGGATCATTGTTAGCGGAATTGAGATATATTTGTATAGGGTAATGAAAGGTGCCAATCCAGTGCAAGATAATACAGAAAATATGTCAAAGTTATTTAGATTTGTTAATGTGTTTGTCACACTACCAAAAGTCAAGATAAACCATGACAGGGAAACGAGTGAATTACAGCAAAGGAGGCATCTAATTTGACTACCAGTACCACAATCATTGAGTGAAAGCAAACACCAGAGAATTCAGAAATTTTCTGAACTGAATGCAAGCAAGTTTGCACATGACATAGCAAGTCTGTAGTCTGTAAATAGATTAGATGTTCTAACTCATGAGCTACATACATAGAGACCTACTGGAATCTGCTTACGCTTAAACTAGAAAGAGAACAAAAAACTGAACGAAACTATGCAGCAGAGAGAGATAGCATGAGGGGACGACCTATGGACCAAATTGTCCTTCACCAGATCATTCAAGGGAGCACAACAGCAGTATCAGACCTTTTGTGTTGCTTCACACAACTAGATCAGAGCAACCTGCAAAGGAACACACTAATTAGATGGGGAGATGGAGAAGAAGAAGATAAGAGAAGTAGAGGAGCACGTGACGAACCTGAGATGGTGCTGATCCTCCTAGGTCGCCATGGACAATCTGATCCCCACATAATCTTTCTCGCCCTTCCTTCACAAAACCAGATCAGCTCTCTTCACGAACCTGCAAAAAAAGCAATCATATGCAAGATACGTTAAGTGTACCTGAAATGTCTATAGAGTATGGAGTGAATAAAAGATAGTCTTGCCGGATTCATCAAATGCAATGGTTTGAATGGACCTTGAGGATCCCACCTATTTATTCCAGAAGTAGTATCATCATTAGTAACCAATCATATGCAAAGGAAAAACTTATCGTGCCCTTCGCTTTGAGCATCTTAACATACAGACTATGCTAAGTGATGCACTGGTAGGGTGACACCAAAGAGCAAAAGCCTTAGACAGAATCCATTGCCACAGAGATGCATTCGCAACTACAGCCCAAGATGGCGTCAATAACTAGTAGTGGGGCAAAAAAACGACCCATATGTAGTGGCACTATAATCTTGTGTTAAGAAAGTGGACTAGGACATGACTGTGGTCAGTAGCTGGTTAGAGATGGTGCATGTTTACTTCTACAGTAGGACGATGGCATCACTGGGCTAATAGTGCAACATTCTTTTCTAGAACACAAACTTGGTGTGGTTAACCAACTGAAATAAACATGTAATGTAGAAAGCTTGACATTCGTCTGGATATTTGGCACACCACTAACTAGGTCTAATTAAGACGAGAAACAGTGTTGCAATTCCTTTGACCGAATAGAACCGAAATAGTCTGGGAGCATAATGTACAGTCAAAGCAAACTATTACTCCCTCCATTCCAAATGATAAGATGTTCTAACTTTTTTTCTGAATCGAATATATGTAGACGCGTTTTAGTGTATTTGTTCTCTTATTTTAGCCCACATATTCAGTCTATTTTGAAATATCCAAAACATCTTACAGTAGCGAACGGAGGTAGTATGTACCTCGGAAAGGTTGTTCCATGAGTTGATTTCGTTGTGAGATTTTGAATAGGCGCCGCCGTCCTCGTCGTCGTTGTCATCTTGTTGGTAGGGCGGGCACTTCCGTTTAACTGCCGAAGAAACGGAGTCGCCTGAAATACAGTGACCCTGAGGGGATGAGAGTAACAACATCAAGATTACGGTTCCTGGAGACACGGGGCAGAAGATTGTGTTTCTGAACTTTGCTAAATGAAGACAAATACACCAAAAACTAATGAACTCTATCTACACAGACTCCATCTCTAGACAAACAGAGCAAAAAAACTATCCAAATCTCTCCAAGCACACAAAAATAATCTCAATCCATGAATTGCCTCGCGCATTGCACGGAACAGGGTGCATACACATCAACAGTGTATGAAGCATCTCTCTCTCTCCCCCTCAATCCCTCTCACCAGCAGCAACATATGAAGCAGCCGATCTGTCAACCCAGACTACTGCAGCGACTGACTACTAGTACGACATACAACCAAAAACGACCAAGGATATCAATGTCAAGACAGGTACAGAAGCACGGAGAACTAGATTAACAGTCGTCCAAGCAGCTAGCGTTGACAGTTAGACACTTAACCTCCCCAGACACCAGTGAACAGAAGAGCGTGGCAGTAGATAGTTATCCGAAAGGAAGGAGGACTATTAGAAAAGACGAGTCACCTCCTTCAACTGCTCAAAAGTATGCTTTATTAGATCAAAATTACTATCATTTTAGCCTCATATGTACACAGACTTATGAACTCACTGCTAGTAAATCTACAACACAAGCGTCTCATTTGGGACAACACAAGCATCTCATTTTGGCCAGATATCTAGTAATTCATCCAAAAGTCCGCTGGTCAGAAATAAACACAAAAAGAAATGGCACATGAAAAAAAACTGATTAGACCAGGGGACCTTGAGCAGCTGTCGCTCAAATTCCATAGCTGGGCGTCGTCCTCTTCTGCCTGCACTGCATGCATGGGGTGAGTTGGTGATGTTGCAGCAGCTCCATCTCCATGGTGATGCCGTCGTCCGTGGAGGGCGGTCGCTGCTCCAGATCGAATCCTACCAAAAGAAAAACAAGAGAATCAAGGAGAGAAGGAAGGAGAGGATTTGTATCAAGGGGGGCAGAGCGAGTGGTAGAGGGAGGCATGTAGAAGGGACCATGTTGGCCCCGAAGGCCTCGCCCCGGCGCGTGTAGTCCGCGGCCGCGGCTGCCGCAGAGGACGCGGAGGAGGCCACCATGGAGGAGATGGACCCACCGCTCTTTGGCTGCTGGAGCAGAGGACGCGGAGGACGACACCATGGAGGAGATGGACCCGCCATCCGCGACGCCATGGCTGCCGTACTCGATCTATAGCATAGCCGGGGCTAGGGTGGAGGGTGTGGTCGATCTGGTCGATGGGGACGTGCACGCCGGATCTAGTCCGAGGGGAGGATGGAGTGGAGGGGATGGGTCGCGGTGGTGTGCTGGGAGCCGCAGATTACGCCGGATGTCGCCGGGATCAGCCGCCATACATGGCGGCAGCGACGAGATGGGGACGAGGGAGGAGTGGTGCGATGGGGGGATGGAAACTGAGCTAGGGTTTGGGCTGCGGGTGGGGGTATCTCTTTTTCTTTTCTTTTATTCCTTTTTTCTGTAGATAGATGGATGGATGGATGGATGGATGGATGGATGGGCGCCACGTCATCGATCCGTGGGAAGAGTCCTGATTGGTTCGGAAAACCAGTGATTTAAAAAAGTATCTAAGTACGAAAAATAGAGGGATTTTGTGAAGTAGCTATCAAAAATATTTTGCAAAATGGCATCACACAAATTTTCATTAGACTTAGACCACATTTTATGGATAAGGACCAATTTCTATACACTTTTGATCTTTCTAGCTATTTTTAATCATTTTCCGAGTGCCCAAATTGAGTTCTTTTTGTGAAGGACCTACCATATATTTGTTGCAAAATTGGACCAAATCATTTTTATAAAATACTAGGCCATATTTTATTCACAACTGACCAAATGGTTGGGAGTCAAAAGTTCTGATCCACCTCTGGTGAAAAAGACAAATTCCCACTGATTCATAAGGAAGCGGGTCAAATTTGAACTGCAGTTGCCTCATAGTTTGCTCTTTATTTTTTCCAAAAATCATTTCTAGGTACAAAAGTATCTATTTAATCAGAGAACCACCAAAAAATTTCAAAATTCAATCACTAGCTAGGAACGGTCATGCCCGCCGTTTTGACCGCATTTTGAAACGGGCATAAAAATTTCAAAAAAAATCAAAAAATTGGGAAACCTTCGCATTGTGTCATTATATGTGACCAAGTTTCCAGGAAAAATAAAAAACTTGTAATACGACAATTATTTTAAAAAAATGTTCTCAGATATGAGCTATCACGCGTGAAGATTCAGGGTTTTCAAGCCAAATGATCAATCTTATGGCCATATTCATGGCACAGTTTGTTCAAATGATCTCATATTGTGCACAAGGGTGCATCTTGGAATTCCAAACAATGTTGCCTAAGAGAGTTTTCATTTTCTTTGCACGGAGAATTCATTTTTCATTTTCCGAGTGCCCGGATTGAGTTCTTTTTGTGAAGGACCTACCATATATTTGTTGCAAAATTGGACCAAATCATTTTTCTAAAATACTAGGCCATATTTGATTCACAATTGACCAAATGGTTGGGTGCCAAAAGTTTTGATCCACCTCTGGTGAAAAAGACAAATTCCCGCCGATTCAGTAGGAAGCGGGTCAAATTTGAACTGCAGCTGCCTTATTGTTTGCTCTTTATTTTTTCCAAAAATCATTTCTAGTTACATAAGTATCTATTTAATCAGAGAAACACCAAAAAATTCCAAGATTCAACCACTAGCTAGGAACGGGCATTCCCGCCGTTTTGACCGCATTTTAAAACGGGCATAAAAAATTCAAAAAAATCAAAAAATTGGGAAACCTTCGCATTGTGTCATTATATGTGACAAAGTTTCTAGGGAAAATAATAAATTTGTAATACGGCAATTATTTTAAAAAAGTGTTCTCAGAAATGAGCTATCACGCATGAAGATTCAGGGTTTTCAAGTCAAATGATCAATCTTATGGCCACATTCATGGCATAGTCTGTTCAAATGATCTCATATTGTGCACAAGGGTGCATCTTGGAATTCCAAACAATGTTGCCTAAGGGATTTTTCATTTTCTTTGCACGGAAAATTCATTTTCCATTTTCCGAGTGCCCGAATTGAGTTCTTTTTGTGAAGGACCTACCATATATTTGTTGCAAAATTGGACCAAATCATTTTCCTAAAATACTAGGCCATATTTGATTCACAGTTGACCAAATGGTTGGGTGTCAAAAGTTTTGATCCACCTCTGGTGAAAAAGACAAATTCCCGCTGATTCAGGAGGAAGCGGGTCAAATTTGAACTGCAACTGCCTTATTGTTTGCTCTTTATTTTTTTCCAAAAATCATTTCTAGTTACATAAGTATCTATTTAATCAGAGAAACACCAAAAAAATTCCAAGATTCAACCACTAGCTAGGAACGGGCATTCCCCCGTTTTAACCGCATTTTGAAACGGGCATAAAAAATTCAAAAAAAACAAAAAATTGGAAAACCTTCGCATTGTGTCATTATATATGACCAAGTTACTAGGAAAAATTATAAACTGGTAATACGGCAATTCTTTTAAAAAAGTGTTCTCAGAAATGAGCTATCATGCGTGAAGATTCATGGCTTTCAAGCCAAATGATCAATCCTATGGCCACATTCATGGCATAGTTTGTTCAAATGATCTCATATTGTGCACAAGGGTGCATCTTGGGATGGCAAACAATATTGCCTAAGGAAGTTTTCATTTTCTTTGGACAAAAAAACCATTTTCCATTTTTCGAGTGCCCAAAAGGAGGTTTTTTGTGAAGGGCCTCCCAAATAATTGTTGCAAAATTGGACCAAATCATTTTTCTAAAATACTAGGACATATTTAATGCATAATTGACCAAATGGTTGGGTGTAAAAAGTTTTGATCCACCTCTCGTGAAAAAGACAAATTTCCGCCGATTCAGTTGGAAGCAGGTCAAATTTGAAATGCAGCTGCCTCATAGTTTGCTATTTATTTTTTTTCCAAAAATCATTTCTAGTTACATAAGTACCTATTTAATCATAAATACATGGTTTGGTGGCGATACGTCGAGGTTTGCACGGTGGCCGAGGGCCCCAACTCTAGAGCGCGTAAACTCGCATGCCCGCCGCGTGGTCACCGCGTGACTGTGGCGTTGCCATGTGTTTTGGGCAGCCTAGGCATGTCTAGTGGGTTGGGCACTCCCCAGCTAGGTGCTAAGAAGAAAATTACAACATAAGATTCTCACGAGGAGACCGATCGATGCTCAAACATGAATTAGCAGCCAAGTGTTTGATTAGCGGTACGAGAAATGTACATGGCTAATGGCCGTGAGTTTTGGCTAAGGATGATCAGTTACTGAGAAGACCGTCTTCACAAATTTTCAGCTCAAAAGGGGGAGCCTAGGTGGTACTTGCTTTGCAAAGTACCACACTGGACATAAATACGAATGTTGAAGCTGGGCATTTGGTGTAGGATGATTATTTGGGCATAGGAAAGCACTATAGAAAATGGATACTATTTGGACATGCCAAAGTGGTACCTCCTTCACAAAGTGCTGCTCTGAGCAGAATAGGAAAATGAATATTGTTGAATTATTTTTGAACTAGGCAAGGAAGGTTTTTGACATATTTGATGAAGATATGATCCAAACAATTTATGAGAATTTTTTGGGAATTTTTGGAATAACAGAAATATAGGTTGCTTCACAACCTAGGGCAAAAATTGACACATGGACATGACACATAGGCAAAACTGATGAGATGGCGCCTAGTCATCGCAACCCACCACAATTTACAAGACTATGACCATCTATATTGGTCGTTAACAACTAGAAATAAGGCAGC
This sequence comes from Triticum dicoccoides, assembly GCF_002162155.2. Lineage (NCBI taxonomy): Eukaryota > Viridiplantae > Streptophyta > Magnoliopsida > Poales > Poaceae > Triticum > Triticum dicoccoides. Next base: position 635,743,537 of record NC_041392.1, on the reverse strand, counting down.
GAACTAGCGCTGTTTGCTTTATGACCATTTCGTGTAAGGAAATTACGACCTTTCTGACCAAAATGGTCACAATGGTTTAGGGTTTGGAGCCCCCCGAACAGCTTTTGACCAATTGGTCTCAAATGGTCATAGATCTATGACCAATTATTCCAGGGTCACTGGCAGAAGGTCACTAGTTGACATATTTCCTGTAGTGCATGATGGTTATAATACAACAAATTTTCCCATTTTTCTCTATAGAAAAGGACTGATTTGGAAACTCAGGATGAGGTAACCTGTGCTAATACCTCTGCTATCTTCAAGAATGCTTGGTGGCAGTATCGGAATTACCTGAAGAAAACGTACTTCACTGGCAATGAAACTCATCAAATTCCCTTACGTTCTCCTGAGACACATTTACTGGATGATGACTGGGAACACCTTGTTCTGTACTGGTCCTGAACCAAGAATGTGGTAAGGTTTATGAGCTCATTTTATATTTTTAAGTATTATATTCTTGCGTCTTACTATACTCTGTTCATGTAGAACAAGTGCCTAAACCTGAAGAATAATTGTTCTAATTTAAGATTCCATTTCTACCATAGGACATAGATATATGTTTGTTTGATGCTTTTATTATGTACTAGTACTTGGCAATAGAAGACTTGGTAGTTTAATCCCGTCCACCTTACTAATGAACCGGTTCACCGAAATGAGTTTCATATACTAGTACATGCTAAACTTGTTATGTGTCTGCTTGTTTCTTCTTTTATAATGCTGACAGAATATTGGGGAAGAGTGCCTTATTAAGCAACAGTAAAGGAAGTAATGCAGATAAGGTTCAGGATAGTGACACATCCTGTCTTGGTTTAGTGTTGGAGTTACTGGCCACTACCGCTTGCACAAGCTATTCAAACTCACTGTCTGAATAAGTTCGGTTTCTTGAGTCTCAACTACAAGTTGAAAGACATCGTTCAGCTGTGCTGCGACAAGAAGCGGAAGGACTGCGGAAGTCCCTGGAGCATTCAGATGCATACTTTCTGGTGCAACAGCAAGCGTTGGAGGATTTTAGCGCCAAACAGGACAAAGCTAATCAGCTTGCTAAGCTTATTGCCAGCATGGTGGATACCCAGGATAACGTTTCTTGAGCTCTTCTGAAGTTGTTTTAGTTATGCTCTTGTTTTGCTGCCGCGTTTATTTGCACTGGTGGCCAATTTTGACGGCCAGTGTATATGATATGCTGCTTTGTTCCCTATATTTGCACTGGTGGCGAACTTGGATGCCCAGTGGATGTAATATGTGTAATAGCCGTGATAGCCTAGCGTTAGCTGCTTGCTTATTTATTTCCTTGTTGTCTTATTTATTTATTTGCTTGTAGTCATTGCAGTTCTTTTTCCGCGGTTAACTAGTGGCTGCAATAACCTATTTTTTAAAACTAGGCCACAATAACCATGGGCTAATATTTACTGTAGTGACACTGGGCCTCCTACGGACCGTAGAAACAATGGGCCTTCTACGGGCCGTAGAAACTGTAGGCCTTCTACGGGCCATAGAAACAATGGGCCTTCTACGGGACGTATCATCAATGGGCCTTATACAGGTCGTATGATCGATTGGCCAAACATGGGCCAATAACAGGCCGCATTATGGCCGTAAATGGGCTAGAGTTGGAATCGTCCGTTCATGGGCCGACCGTAACGGGCCATCATTAATAGGCCGTATTTGATGACGCTATGAAAACGGCCCAACGTATTAACGGACCACAAACGGGCCGACTGTAACCATGGGCTGAATTTGGCCCACAAGCAGAAAATGACAGTAACGGGCCATAAGTAAACGGATGCTGGAAATGAGCCCAAGAATAAATGGGCTCTGAGAAGGCCGAAAGATAACATGGGCTGGAAACGGCCTAACCAAATAACAGGCCATTAATGGGTATAAAGTGATACACTGTTCATTATGGGCCAGTTTCACCACGGGCCGTTAATAGGCCAAGAGTTACATAGGGCCTCATATGGGCCGAAAGATGTCCTGGGCCATACATGGGCCAGAAGTGAAAACGGGCTGGAATCATATTGGATGGCCCAAATGACGCTACTGGGCCTAATTCGGATAGGGCGTAACGGGCCTTGGGTTAGCGGGCTGTAAATGGGCTATATGTGAACACGCCGTTAACAGGCTTTCCATGGGCCGGCCCGCCACCTTTTGACCAAGTCAAACGGGCCGGCCTTTTCATAGGAATGGGCCTCTGTTGGGCCATGCCACATGTCGACGTATCATAGGCGCCTATCTGACCCACTGACGAGCTGACACGTGTTTCATCCGTCCAATAAGAATTTTACACGTGGAAATTTCCCATTGTTCGGGGTTGTTAACGGGATATCGGATCCAAAACCCGACCCGATAGCTTAACGGCGTTCCATTATGGCGGATGCCACGTGTCGGTCACCCTTGACGAAAGCACTTCTGTGACGCATGATTTATCGTCATGGAAGTGGACACTTCCGTGATGATAATTTTGGTAATGTCATGGAACACTTCTACGACAGCACAGGTATGACTATCTTAATTCTGTCATAAATTTGTCATGGATGTACATGCATGACAAAAAAAGCGACCTACTGTGACAAACACATATCATCACGGAAGTGTATTTCTTTTGTAGCGAGGTTAGGGTCGGGGTCTTCTCAAAATCCATCGATCATCAAAGGGGGTCTCGGGAGCTACCACCCTTAGAAGCATTGTTACGGTTCCATCAAAACTCATATACTCCATCTTTATTCTTGACAGGACCGGTCTTCTCAGATCTTCAGTATAATTCCTTCTCTAGCTCTTCCGGTAGTGGCATAACCTTTTCCTCAATACTTCTGTCCTTTCATCTTGGTAGGATTCTTCCGAGACTAGATCTTTTGAGTTGACGGGTTTGGCGCGAATACTAAACAACTATCGACATCTCATGGTGGTCATCCATTTATGGTTTCTCCTGCAGGAAATGGGTATGGGTTGAACCTCACCTTATATCCTATGGTTGGCAACAACTGCCTTGTACAAGGGAAAATACTTACACCATTCTAAGGTTCAAACAAGGTTTAATATTGTCGTCTCTCTACTATAGGCAAGTCACTCAGATTTACCATCCCACATAGCAAGGCGAATAATAAGAGTAAGTCGGTATGGTGATCAATCCATCCTGCACCCAAATCATTACCCTGTATATGGTTTAGCGAATCTCGCATTCTAATACTCGGTCATCCTCACAACCATTGTAGAATTAGGACATCATTCTGAAAAATTCGCTCTTGGCCAGGACTAGATAAGAAAGGCGAAGATGATCAGGTGTTCGGCCCCCCTTCCTGAAGGCTCACCGGATCCTATACTAGCCAGAATGCTTGAGCACGCACCTCATCAAGTGCCATCAGGGGAAGATAAAGGGAGGAATAAAGAAGCTGAAAGCGGGCCTCACGCATTACTCATCCAAATCAGGGGAATTAATGTCTCCGCGAAGGAGGATAATCGGGGATAAGAATCTAGAATCCCCTCTCCCCAAGGAAGGAAAAGGACCGCCTCTGAAGACTTGGAAGCGAGGGTTTCCAAACGAGGGAAGAAACCTTCACCAGGGGGCCCTGCCCTGGAGGGCATCCTTACCGCACAGTGCCCGCAAGGGGGTCAGCCCTCCACCGAGCTATAAGTGAACAAGAGTACTTTTGGTAAATATATCCTGCTTTATCTCCGAGGACAATAACCGAGACATATGTCTTGCAGTCCGAATCGTAGCCCTTCTCGACAGAGTTTGTCTTCGGGGGATCTTCTTCCGGAGATGATGGAGAGCGAAACGCCTCCCCCTGTCTCCTCGCCTCATGGGGCGGACGACCCTGCGGTGTCGTCAAAGGGATTTCTCCTGATCCGCCAAGGCCAGAAGGTAACCCTTCGGTCACCCGAAGTCCGGAGTATTCGGCTCCTAAGGAGAGCAACAAAAAGAGTCCGGGACCGTCCGGTGCACAACCGGACGCACTGATGGGTCTTTTGGAGCAAGCGGCTATCTCAGAGGCGCATCTTACTTTAATGGGTACGGTGGTTGAGAGGATTTCATCTGCCAAAATCGGGTTTCATGAAGCTTTTACGAGCCTGCTAAGAGGCTTTGAGGTACGCAAAGTAATATATATATATATATTGACAGTACCGCACACACTAGGTGTGCCCTATACAGATAGTAGCCCCTGAGACTATGGTTGCTGTCCGGAGGCGGCAAATAGAGGATCATAGTCCCGAGTAATGATCATGCTACTTTCATGTGTAGGCGGCTGAGGGTCCGGTGGCTGGCCGGACTGGTGAGTTTGTCGAACTGAGGCGGCAGCTTGATGCGGTAGATGCCGACATCGCGCTTGTGAACAAGCGGCTTGACGAGGCACTGGGTATGTATTTTCGGGTGGTCAACATATATTAAGAGGAGCATGATGCTAGTATCTATAATATGTTGTGACTGCAGATGGATCTGCCACCGTGGAGACCCTTCGGGCGAAACTTGCCCTAGCCAAGGAACAAGCCAGGAGAAGTGATGCGGCCGCCCTAAAGGCGGCCGAAGAGTTAAGAGCCGAACAGGCTGCTCATTGACACTGCGAAGATAAAATAGCCAAGATGGCTGTTGAGCTGAAAGATGCTGCCGGCCGGTATGAGCTTCTTGAAAATGAAAGCCAAGCGAAAGCGGCGGACCTGAAGAAAGCCGTGGAAGCAGCCAAGGAAACCCTCTCAAAAATCAGAGTGGCGAAGGAGGAGCTTCGTCAAGCCGGAGATATCACGGCTGGGAAGCCCTTTTTGTTACGGACGAAGTTTGGAGATCCAAAGTATGCCCCTCTGGATCAATTATGGAGTGCTGCAGACGCGTACATGGACTTGGCAATGAGTGTTGCTGATGCGACTGAGTTTTTCAAAGATTAGAAAGATCATGAAGTTGAAAGGTTGTTCTGGTCGTAGTTCAGTGCTCCAACGCGTCCGCTGCTGTTAAATGAACAAATGGCCGAGTGGGCCAAGCTCCATAAGTTGTTCGGACTCGCCATGAGTTCTGTCATGGATTATCTTTGGCCGAAGGGGCCAAGGCCGAATAGTTATTTTGGTTTAGTGCAACGATTCCTTGGTGTTGTGCCGTATATTGACGCTGTAAAGAGGTCGGCGGGCATAGAGGGTGCGCGGATGGCTCTTGCCCGTGTTAAGACATACTGGGCAGAGATGGAGGCCACCTCTATTGCAACCCGGGATCCGGCCGTAGGCCAAGTCTCAGCCGAGCACTATTTTGAAGAAGTCCTAGAAGGCGCTCGTTTAATAGAGGCTCAGTGCTTGAAGAGTATCATGTTCAAGTGACATGTATCCCAATTGTAAAAACAATGCTATTTGGATTATAAAGGCTGTGTTTATACTTTTGCCTGAAAGTATTATGATGCCTCCTATGTGGCCGTTTATGTATGTATATAACCTGAAAGTTTGCAGTCGTCGGCTTCAGCCCCCATGCATATAATGCGGGGGTGCTCGGAAAAGCGCGTATTCACACTTGATCCAACGTCTTGGTCCATTAAGGAGGTGATAGCGCGACGAACAAGGCAATCGTTAATGCCATAGGAGTTTGACGGTGGGGCTACTATATAGCCCCTGGTACTTCCGCGCTCATCTGAATACGGTGCGCGTACATACATGACCGGGAAACCTGTCCTTCCTTAATGTGGAGGAATCGTGAAGATTCTGCTGAGTCATCGAGTGGTTGACCAGTCTCGCACTTTATCATGACAGTCAGTTTTCGGCTTTCTCTACTGAGGTGCTCATCCAGATGAACCAGGGCACAATCGCAGCAGTTCTCCTGGTGCCACCTTACCCGATAGAGTGGAACGTAAGGTAGCAAAACATGGGAGCCGGGCAAACCCAACTATTGACCAAAGACATGATTCGAAGCTGATGCATATAAGGCCAAACTCGCGACGCTGAACACTCCCTAAGGTATTCGGACTTTACAACATATACTCGGCTGAGTAACGCCCTTGATAATGAGCCCTGAATGTCCAGGTACGTGCATTAGTCTGACGTGACGAAATGCCAATAATGCCAGCAGCCCTCTCGGTTGTGTTGAGTATCCAGAGGGTGTTAAGCAACAAGAGACAGTAAAAAAGGTTAACACAGGGTCTTAAGCTAAAAGGAAACCTTTGAGCGAGGCCCTACTACACGTCTGCACCTGTGTCTCCATTGTGCCGTATCCTGGAAGGGTGTAGCACGATGATCATCTGTAAAAGAGAAAAAACCCAGGTTAAAGTCTTCGTGCGAAAAATTGGTTATTCTTAATGAACCATTAAAATGCAATCTAAATAGGGTCAAGCCAAACTGTAGCCCTTTTTACATGTGGGAAGCCCCTAGAACCACCTATGGGGGTATATCCATCGACCCAATCTCAGGTTTATCTGAGCTATTAGATCTAGTGGTGCGCCGGACTCGTCTAGCCGTGTCCGCGGTCTTGACGACCGATCAGTTATTTTGGTTGGAGAGGCCGTTTCAATGTTCGTCTGCTAGAGCCGCCACATATTCCTCCGCGCGTAAGGAACGCTCTGTGTTTCTGCTAACTATGATGATGCCACATGGACCGGGCATTTTAAGCTTAAGATAAGCGTAATGCGATACTGCAGTAAAACGAGCGAATGCCGTTCTTCCGAGTAGTGCGTGATAGCCGCTTCGGAATGTAGCGATGTCGAAGGTTAATTCTTCACTTCGGAAGTTGCCGGGAGAACCGAATGCAACCTCTAGTACTAGAGAGCCCGTGCAGCGGGCCTCTGGGCCTGGTATTACTCCTTTAAAGGTAGTATTGCTTTGGCTGATTCTTGTTGGGTCTATCCCCATTTTGCGGACGGTGTCCTGATATAGAAGATTAAGACTACTGTCGGCGTCCATAAGGACTCGGGTGAGATGGTATCCGTCAATTATTAGGTCTAGCACCAAGGCAGCCGATCCTCCATGCCGGATACTAGTCGGGTGATCCCTGCGATCAAAAGTGATCGGGCAGGCCGACCAAGGGTTGAACTTGGGGGTGACGGGCTCCACGACGTATACGTCTTGGAGTGCACGTTTGTGCCTCCTCTTCGGTATGTGAGTTGCGTAAATCATGTTCACTGTTTTGACCTCTGTTGGGAATTTTTTCTATCCCCTAGTGTTTGGCTGGCGAGGCTCATCTTCGTCTTCACTTGGTGTCTCCCTCCCCTTGTGTTCGGCATTTAGCTTGCCGGCCTGCTTGAAGACCCAGCATTCTTTGTTGGTTTGATTTGCAGGTTTGTCGGAGGTGCCATGAATCTGACATAATCTATCTAGAATCTTTTTTAGGTTGGACGGTCCATCTCTGCTGCCTTTAAATGGCTTTTTCCGTTGACCGGGTCGAGAGCCCCTGAATTCGGAATTTACCGCCGTGTTGTCTGGGCTGTCTTCATTGTTTCGGCGCTTGCTTTTATTGTGTCACGGTTTCCCATTGCCATCCCTGATTTCAAATGTGCCTGGGTTGTTGGTGCCGGTACGGCCCAGCCAACTGTCTTCGCCCGTGCAAAAGCGGGTCATAAGGCTTGTTAGGGCTGCCATTGTCCTCGGTTTTTCCTGGCCGAGGTGTCTGGCAAGACATTCATCTTGGACACTATGTTTGAAAGCCACTAAGGCTTCGGTGTTCGGGCAGTCGACGATTTGATTCTTCTTAGTGAGAAATCTGTTCCAAAGCTTTCGGGATGACTCTCCGGGGTGTTGAATTATATGACTTAAATCGTCTGTATCCGGAGGTCGGACATATGACCCTTGAAAATTAGCCCTAAAAGCATCCTCAAGCTCTTCCCAACTTCCATTTGAGTTTTCAGGGAGGCATTTCAACCAGTGTCGAGCTGGTCCTTTCAACTTGAGGGGTAGGTATTTGATGGCGTGGATATCATCTCCGCGAGCCATGTGGATGTGAAGGATAAAGTCCTCAATCCAGACCCCAGGGTATGTCGTTCCGTCGGATGCCTCTATGTTCACGGGTTTGAATCCCTCTGGAAATTCATGATCCAGCACCTCATCGGTGAAGCATAGGGGGTGCGCGGCACCGCTGTGTTTGGATGTGTCATGGCATTCTTCTGACAGTTGTAGTGTTTGGTTTTGATTCCGAGCTATTATTCGGTCAGTATAATCGTTTGGGCAGCCATGACACTACTAGGGAAAACCCTAGTAGTAGCGCGGGTTTTGAGGCTAGCAGCAGCACGGGTGGCCGCGCTACTAATAAGGCGCTACAGCTAACTTATAGTAGTAGCGCGGTCCTTACCCGCGCTACTACTGTTGACAATATCAGCAGCGCTTTTTGTGAACGCGCTACTATTACTTAGCTGTAGCGATTTTGCAGTCCCTCGCTACTGCTATATCTTTCATCATTTTCCCCCCTTACCCCTTTCCCTTTCAGTTTCCCTTTCAGATACTAGATACTAGGTACTGCTAGTAGATATCAAATTCATAAACCATTACTGGGTAGTACTCCCTTCGTTCCAAATTACTCGTCGTGGTTTTAGTTCAAACCACGACGAGTAATTTGGAACGAAGGGAGTACTAGATAACAATTTAATGCATAGTCAACATGCATCCTCAAGCAGTACAAGGTCATATCAACGGCGATCATCATATGTAGTTCTAGATGATATCGACGATGATCATCATATGTAGTTCTAGATGATATAGCCACACACACATATGTAGTTCTAGATGATATAGCCACACACACATATGTAGTTCTAGATGATATTGAAGACAATCATCATCCTCAAGCCTGGGCGGTTGGTGTTCCTGATAGTAATTAGGATGGCCTGTCCAACACGAAGATTCTTGACATAGAGGAATTTCTTCCACCCAACCGAGTTTAAGTGTGCAACCGTTCGTGTCCACGCGGTAAGTACAGGTTGTGACGGAGCCCCTTGCAGTAAGGCGTAGTCCAGCTGAGCCTTCTTCATCAGGCTCGATACCATAACTCATAGATATGCTCTTTGCCAATTTCTGAATAAGAAAAAATTTCAATTAATAAATAGCCTCGCAAATAAGTACATATGGATTATCTACACTATTAATAGTTTCCTTAGATTCTACACTAATAAGCATGTGATCGAACTCTACACTAAAACATATCATCGACTAGATTCCACAAATCATACCATATCATTGGACTGTACACTAAGTATTTCATCGGATAATTTGCATTTGTAAGTATAACATACCATATCATGTTGATCGACCATGGTATTTGTTAGGCGGGTCACGAATGGCACCCTGACAAAGTCAGCACGTGGCGGAATTATGTCCCACAGGTTGGACACCTCCTCCTCGCTCAGCCTTGTTCTTTGAGCTACGATGGCTTCATGAAGTGGGTCCTCATCATCTTCATCGAGTGGGTCCTCATTATATTCATCATATTCGTCATCTTCATCATCTTCCACCAGGTTGAGATAAATGACAGCCAGCTTGGGTCTTTCTGCTCTGAAGGAGAAGCTGATCAACTCACCACCAGTAAGACGCATGCGAGCGACGAAACGGGCCCATCCATCTCCTCCAATCTGCGACATATTGCGTCCTTTCTCGACCTCCATACTGTACGGCCCCCCAGGAACCTCAAATGTCACAGTGTCTCCTGTCAGCTTGTTGAATTTCAACCTCACATTGCATGGGACGATCTGTGTAAAATAAGCAAAATGACACAATGCAGTAATGCCAACACTAAAAAGAAAATAGTTATTACATTTCATCTAATTTCTTACCGCCGCATGACGAAAACCCGACTAGAAGTAGATGCCGAACAGCTTGCCAGTTGCAAGGCTGCTGGCGCACCTTGACTTGCATAGTCGACATAATGGTGGTGGTGGTGGTGCCATTTTTCCTAAAGCAATATGAGCAATGGTTAACAATCCACTTCACAGGAAAGAAAAAAAGTAGCATGAGATATTTTTGGTTCTTCCGCGGGAAGCAATTTGATGGACAATTATAATCCTAAGATCTAGTAACATATTAGATGACAATGTACCACCTACATTTTGCCAAAAAATAACTAAATCAAGTAAATGAAAATGTTCTAAATCAACTAAATGAAAATGTTCTAAATCAACTAAATGAAAATGGTGCATACTAAATCAACTAAATGAACTAGCCTACTAAATCAACTAAATCAAAATGTTCTAAATCAACTAAATGAACTAGCCTACTAAATCAACTAAATCAACTGGCCTACTAAATCAACTAAATCAAAATGTTCTAAATCAACTAGCCTACTAAATCAACTAAATCAAAATGTAGGGAGGACGGAGGAGGAGGCCGGTGCCGAGTCCAGCAAGGAGGAGGAGGGGCCGGCCGACGGCCAGTGGAGGGAGGACGGAGGAGGAAGGCGGAGCGAGGAGGGACCGGCCAGTGGTGAGTGGAGAGGGAGGACGGAGGAGGAGGCCGGTACCGAGTCCAGCAAGGAGGAGGAGGTGACGGCGGCGCAGAGGGAGGAGGGCGACGGGGGAGGACCGTCACGGGGGATAGAGAGGGATCCAGTGAGTGTGTGACTGTGAGTGGATCGGATAGAGGAGATGGTGTGGGAGATGGAATGGCTTAGCAGTAGCGCGCTATAGAGAAAGACACTACTGCTAAACTACCTAGCAGTAGTGCCTTTCACAAAGAAGCGCTACTGCTATGTGTCAGCATGTAAAAATACATTGATCATCAACGATCTTTTTGTGTGCAATCTGATTTGTCAATATGAGTCCTCACCGGTTTAGGAACAAGTGAAGACTCATATTGCAGCCACAAATTCTACACATAGAGTTCAATGAAGACCAAGTGCTTGTCAAAGTTTGAGAAGTAACATATTTAAGGTGGTAGAAACTTTCTTCACGAAGCGAGGTGGGACTAAATTTGTAGTAAACTTAGCAATAGCGCTTATTGGCGAACTGCGCTGCTACTATGCTACGTAGCAGTAGCGCCCTTTGTTATAACGCGTTGTTGATATAGCTAGCCTCGCAGCAGCCTCATGGGAATTATAGCAGTAGCGCGTCTTTCAGCTGGCGCGCTACTGCTATATTTATTTCAGCAGTGAGTTATTCTTGAGCTCGCTACGGCTAATTAGCAGCAGTGCCTTATTTTAAAGCGCGCTGCTGATAAGATTCTGTGTATAGGCTTTTCCCTAGTAGTGTGATTCTGTGCCGGAGCGCGCTTCCTAGATCCATAGATGGACCTGGTCATACCGGCTTTTCTGTGTAGGTCCTCATGTAAATCGTGTGATGACTTGCATGCGACATCGTTAACCGCCCTGTCATGGCCACGGGGTGGTCGGTCTGGCTGATCGGCCATTTTATTTTTCGGCTGAATGGGATCTAAAGCCTCGTCGTCGAATTCAGGCAGCAGCTTGCTTTGGATAGCTCTTTGTGTGGCGACTGCCGCCATACTTTTCTTCAGTGTCAAGCATTTTATTCCATCTTCTGTTGAGCGTATTCTGTGCGGCCTTAAGCCTTTGTTTCTACTTCTTCAGGCTCCTCGCAGTGGCAATAAGCCTTCTATGGAGGTTCTCTTGTTCCAAGTGCCTTTCCGGAATGATGTGTGCATCGTCGTCCGGACTATTCTCCTCTCCGGAGATAGGTTGATGAGTTTTACCCTCGGCGTCACCGTGATCGGACAGCGGCTCCGTACTATGTTCGCCGTCCGCTGGCTCATCCTGCTCCATCGCTGGGTCCATGTGATCGTCGTTTCCTTTGGAGTCGACCGGGGTATTATTCTTTCTTGCGCTGTCATCGCTATTTTTGCTGAGGCGGGATTTGGAGTGGCGCCTACATCGTTGCTTTAGTTGCTTCTCGAGGGGATTATCCTTCGCTGCATTCTTTCATTCCTCGTCGTTTTTTTCTTTGGGTGTATCCACCATGTATATATCATATGATGAAGTGGTTGTCCAGCGCCCTGTGGGCGGTGGTTCCTGTTCCTCTCATGCATCGTCGTCCATACCGTCGATGTCTTCGGAGTCGAAATCAAGCAGGTTGGTTAAATCGTCGAAAGTGGCTATTAAGTGGGTGCTGGGTGGGGAATGAATTTCATCGTCATCCGCTTACCACTCGAGCCGGACATAGTTCGGCCGAGGGTCTCCTGACAAGGAGAGACCTTAATGAATCTAGCACGTCGCCCAAGGGCGAGTGCTGGAAAATATCCGCGGAGGTAAACTCCATGATCGGTGCCCAATCAGATCCGATAGGCACGGACGCAAGCGGTTCAGAGCCGCTGGCTGGGGACGAATCCAAGGGTTCGATGACACAGGTCTCGTAGGATGTGAAGTCAGTATTCGGCTCTATCACCGCTGAGTGTGCGGCCTCCATGGAGGGGTCCATCCACCCGTCATCGGATGGCACGATCTGCTCCGAATTGAGGGCCGGAGTAGCGGCAGGTGTGATCTCCCGAACACCGTCCAATGGCAGAGCTAAGTCGTGCTCGTCGCGACTGTGCGGCGCACTTGACATGGGCTCGAATCCGTCGAATATCAAGTCTCCGCGGATGTCGGCAGTATAGTTTAAGCTTCCAAACCTGTCCTGATGGCCAGGGGCGTAGCTCTCGATCAACTCCAGATGGCCAAGTGAGTTGGCCTGCAGTACGAAGCCGCCGAATACGAAGATCTGTCCGGGGAGAAAAACCTCACCCTGGATCGCATCGTTGCCGATGATCGAAGGAGCCATCAAGCCTTTATCATGACGGCACAGTGGAACTCTCAATGATAGCACCAATGTCGGTGTCAAAACCGGCAGATCTCGGGTAGGGGGTCCCGAACTGTGCGTCTAAGGCGGATGGTAACAGGAGGCGGAGGACACAATGTTTACCCAGGTTCGGGCCCTCTCAATGGAGGTAATAACCTACTTCCTGCTTGATTGATCTTGATGATATGAGTATTACAAGAGTTGATCTTCCACGAGATCGTAGAGGCTAAAGCCTAGAAGCTAGCCTATGATTATGATTGTTGTTCTCCTACGGACTAAACCCTCCAGTTTATATAGACACCGGAGGGGGCTAGGGTTACATAGAGTCGGTTACAAGGGAGGAGATCCGCATATCCAATTTGCCAAGCTTACCTTCCACGCAAAGGAGAGTCCTACGCGGACATGGGACGAAGTCTTCAATCTTGTATCTTCATAGTCCAACAGTCCGACCAAAGTATATAGTCCGGCTGTCCGAGGACCCCCTAATCCAGGACTCCCTTAGCGGCATCGAGAGAGGGCGGTGGTGGAGCGCGGGGTGGTGTGGCGGATCTCATCGGAGTTGGGAACTCCGACGAGTTCGTGCGGGGCTGCGAGGGGCTTCGGGCGCTGTGGATTTGAGGGAAAAGAGCCCCGGGGCCGAGGCCATATAAAGGGGGGTCGCTTTGGGCGAGGGGCAAGGCGGCGCGGGCGTCCGAAGACGGCACGGCGGCGACGGCGGACTCGTGTGGGAGGCGGACACCGGCTCGGGGTCGAAGACGCACCCGACAGGTGGGTCCCACCTACCGGGGACTAGGCGAGGCGGCGTGCGAGTGGGCGAGCGAGGCGGAAGCGAATCGGGCGCGGGCGCAGGCCACTGCTGGGCTGGCGGGCCACGGACTGGTAAACTGGGTCGGTCCGGTCCGGCGGGGCAAGTCTTTCTCTCTTTTTTAAACACACACATAACAAAAAGTAAAATGAAACCAAAATAAAAAATTATATATAGTCATATTATATATCAAAATTTTCAGAAACGGATTTCCTACAACCTGAACATATTTTTAGAGTCAAATAAAATCTACACAAATTCAAATAAATCAAACAGTGCTACTGCTGTAGTAAAATCCCATAAAAATCATTTTAAAAATACCAAAATTAATTCAAATTTATTTCTCTCCAATTTTTTGATGTAGGAAATCATTTACCCTATTTTCCATATATTTTATTTTTGGAGAAAAATAATTTGAAAAAACACAAATAGCTCCAAATTGAAAATAATTTCAAAAGGGGCTTTAAATTTAATTCTTTTAAAACTTCCAACTCATATTTCATATGTTTTGAAGAAGTCATTTTATCTTCTCTCATGAAAATCATTGAGTTGCTTAAAGTTTCTGAATTTGAAATATTTCCAAATGAAATTCAAATATTTTCAAAAACCCTTTTCATTTATTTAAATAGAAGAAGTCATGTCATCTTGTCTCTAGGGTTTTATGATGAAAAGTATTTGAATTCACGGAGACCAGAAAGCGAAGGTGAAAGTTTGGGAAAGTCATTGTCAGTGTCAAAACCGGCGGATCTCGGGTAGGGGGTCCCAAACTGTGCGTCTAAGGCGGATGGTAACAGGAGGCAGGGGACATGATGTTTTACCCAGGTTCGGGCCCTCTTGATAGAGGTAAAACCCTACGTCATGCTTGATTGTTCTTGATGATATGAGTATTACAAGAGTAGATCTACCATGAGATCAGAGAAGCTAAACCCTAGAAGCTAGCCTATGGTATGATTGTCTGTTGTCCTACGGACTAAAACCCTCCGTTTTATATAGACACTGGAGGGGGCTAGGGTTATACAAGGTCGGTTACAAAGGAGGAGATATACATATCCGTATTTCCTAGCTTGCCTTTCACGCCAAGTAAAGTCCCATCCAGACACAAGACGAAGTCTTCAATCTTGTATCTTCATAGTCCAACAGTCCGGCCAAAGGATATAGTCCGGCTGTCCGGAGACCCCCTAATCTAGGACTCCCTCAGTAGCCCCTGAACCAGGCTTCAATGACGATGAGTCCGGCGCGCAGTGTTGTCTTCGGCATTGCAAGGCGGGTTCCTCCTCCGAATACACCACGGAAGAGTTTGAATACAAGGATAGTGTCCGACCCTGCAAAATAAGTTCCACATACCAACATAGAGAGAATAATATTTCCACAAATCTAATCTGCTGACGCATTTTGGCAGCATGACATCACACCACAACCCGGTAATTATTAGAACCATTTTTATTTAACCAGCCCTGCACATAACGCGAGGCGGTTTCTTGACACGTCTTGTCAAAGCAGAGATCGTGTTCCCCTTATCACGGGATTCTCATCAATACAAACGTGGGTAACCCAACCGTGCCTGTTGGTATGACTCCTATATCTTAGGTAAGTCTCGAACGGCCACGAGGAGGACGCCTGATATTCATCCCCTTCATAAAGGGACAAGGCTTTTTCTTTTTCCCTCATGTGCTTAATCAAATCCTTGCCCTGCCTCGAGTTCTAACACCCAAAGCTCAGGTCAGGTGCTTCGGACCTTCAATCATGTCTGGATCCAGCCTTCAAGGCCGGTGGGTGCCTTCCTTCGTCATGGAGGAGGACATCAAGAAGTTGAGGGAGGCCATATATCTGACCGCCGAAATTTCGCATAGGCTACCCGCCCGAGGGCAAGTCGTCCCTACTCCCGAACCCAACGAGAGTGTCGTGTTCATCTCCCACTTCCTCCGAGGACTAGGCCTCGCTCTGTATCCCTTTGTCAGGGGTCATATTTCTATTACGGGCTGGATTTTCACGATCTGGCCCCGGATTACCTTCTTCACATCTCGTCATTTATTGTCGTGTGTGAGGCCTTCCACCGCATTACCCCTCACTTCGGCCTGTGGCTCAAGACCTTCGATGTGAAGCCGAAGATGGTCGAGGGGTAGTGCGCAGCGTGCGGAGGTGCTTTAATAAGCAAAATTGCTGACGCTCCATGGCCAAATTGTTCCTTTCCAGAGGTGTCCGGATTATGGCAACGGCAGTGGTTTTACGTCACAGCTCCCCGAAGTGCCAAATGGGTAGCTGCCCCCACCTTTCGCTCGGGCCCCCCACCACAACTGATGTCATGGATCAGCAGGGGGCTGAGTTGGGGTCCAGCCAAGGATGTGCCAATACCACAGAGCTGTATCCGAGATCTCTTCGAGGGAGATTTCAGTCTGGTTATGGTAATGCAAGTTATGCTGGTTCGTCAAGTCCAGCCTTGCAAACGCCGGCCCCTCCGCATGTGGGAATTGAACCCGAAAGGACCATGCACTATTCAGCATTTCCTCGGCACGACGCATGAGGAGATGTACAAATCATTCTTCGGACCCCAAATAGAGTGTCCGGACACTACCGAGGACGTGGGCCTGAGCTGCAACCACCTCGCTGCCCAAGTAAGTAATCCCCTGGCCGAACACACTGTCCTTTTGTTTATCATGACATCATTCTGACGAATCGCTCTTTGACTAGGACTGGATAGCAAAGGCGAAGATGATCTGGTGTTTGGCTCCCCTTCCTGAAGGCTTGGACAATCCGGTGCTGGAAAAGATGCTCGAGCCAGCACGTCGTCTAGTGCCCTCAAATAAAGATGAAGGGGGGAATAAAGAGGGCGAAAGCGGGCCTCCATCGCTACCTATTCCAATCGAAGGAATGAGCGCCTCCGCGAGGGAGGATAACCAAGGGGAAGAAACTGACATTCCCCCTCCCCGGGGAAGGAATAGGACTACCTCTGAAGATCCGGAAACTAAGGTTTCCAAACGGGAGAAGAAATCTCCGCCAGAGGGTCCTTCCTTGGAGGGTATTCATGCCGCACAGTGTCCGCATGGGGATCAGCCCTCTACCGAGCTGTAAGTAATCAAAATGTACTTAATAGTGAAGATATCCTACCTTGCTTACGAAGACAATAACCGATGCTTGCAAATTGTAGTCCGGATCGCAGCTCTTCTCGACAGAGTTCATCTTCGGGGGATCTTCTTCCGGAGATGATGGAGAGCGCAATGCCTCCCCCGGACTCCCCAGCTCAAAAAGCGGGCGACCTTGAAGTGTCATCGCAAAGGGTATCTCCGGATCCAATATCGCCGGAAGATAACCCTTTGGCTGCCCAGCATCCCCAGTATCCGGCTCCTGAGGAGAGCGACAACAAGGGTCCATACAGTCTGCGGTCGAACGTGCCGAAGGATCTTCTGGGGCAAGTTGTTGTCTCAAAAGCACATCATACGCTAATGGGTACAATAATTGAAAGGATTTCATCCGCCGAAAGCGGTTGCACGAAGCTTTTATGAGTCTACTGAAAGGCTTCGAGGTACGTGAAATAATGTATGCCTTTAACAGTACCGCATACGTTAGGTATGCCCATGCAGATAGTAGCCCCTGAGACTCTGGTTGTCGTCAAGAACGGCGGCAAACAGAGGATCATAGTCCCAGGTAATAACCAGACCGCCTTTATGTGCAGGTGCTTGAAGCTCCGGTGGCTAGCCGGACTGATGGGTTTGCCGAACTACAACGGCAGCTGGATGCGGTAGATGCCGACATCGTGCTTGTCAACAAGCGGCTTGACGAGGCACAGGGTGAGTGATTTTCCTGGTGATCGTCACATAGTAAGAGCAGCATGATGCCAGTATCTTTAATATGTTGTGACTGCAGATGGAGCTGCTAATGTCTACTACACAACCTTCTTCTTGTAGACGTTGTTGGGCCTCCAAGTGCAGAGGTTTGTAGGACAGTAGCAAATTTCCCTCAAGTGGATGACCTAAGGTTTATCAATCCGTAGGAGGCGTAGGATGAAGATGGTCTCTCTCAAGCAACCCTGCAACCAAATAACAAATAGTCTCTTGTGTCCCCAACAGACCCAATACAATGGTAAATTGTATAGGTGCAATAGTTCGGCGAAGAGATGGTGAAACAAGTGGTATATGGATAGAAGATAAAGGTTTTTGTAATCTGAAAATATAAAAACAGCAAGGTAACTAATGATAAAAGTGAGCGTTAACAGTATTGCAATGCGTTGAAACAAGGCCTAGGGTTCGTACTTCCACTAGTGCAAGTCCTCTCAACAATACTAACATAATTGGATCATAAAACTATCCCTCAACATGCAACAAAGAGTCACTCCAAAGTCACTAATAGCGAAGAACGAACGAAGAGATTTGTTGGGGAACGTAGTAATTTCAAAAAAAATCCTACACACGTGCAAGATCATGGTGATGCATAGCAACGAGAGGGGAGAGTGTAGTCTACGTACCCTCGTAGACCGACAGCTGAAGCGTTATGACAACGCAGTTGATGTAGTCGTACGTCTTCACGGACCAACCGATCAAGCACCGAAAATACGGCACCACCGAGTTCTTGCACACGTTTAGCTCGATGACGATCCCTGGACTCTGATCCAGCAAAGTGTCGGGGAAGAGTTCCGTCAGCACGACGGCGTGGTGACGATCTTGATGTTCTACTGTCGCAGGGCTTCGCCTAAGCACCACTACAATATTATCGAGGACTATGGTGGAGGGGGGCACCGCACACGGCTAAGAGAACGATCTTGAAGATCAACTTGTGTGTCTATGGGGTGCCCCCTGCCCCCGTATATAAAGGAGTGGAGGAGGGGAGGGCCGGCCCTCTCTATGGCGCGCCCTAGGGGAGTCCGACTCTCACCGGGAGTAGGATTCCCCCTTTCCTAGTCCAACTAGGAGTCCTTCCATATAGTAGGAGTAGGAGACAAGGAAGGGGAAGAGGGAAGAGAAGGAAGGAGGGGGCGCCGCCCCTCCCCCTAGTCCAATTCGGACTAGTCAATGGGGGGGCGCGCGGCCTGCCGCTCCCTCTCCCCTAAAGCCCAATAAGGCCCATATACTTCTTCCCCCGTATTCCCGTAACTCCCCGGTACTCTAAAAAATACCCGAACCACACGGAACCTTTCCGATGTCCAAATATAGTCGTCCAATATATCGATCTTTACGTCTAGACCATTTCGAGACTCCTCGTCATGTCCCCGATCTCATCTGGGGCTCCGAACTCCTTCGGTACATCAAAACTTATAAACTCATAGTATAACTGTCATCGAAACCTTAAGCGTGCGGACCCTACGGGTTCGAGAACAATGTAGACATGACCGAGACATGTCTCCGGTCAATAACCAATAGCGGAACCTGGATGCTCATATTGGCTCCCACATATTCTACGAAGATCTTTTATCGGTCAGACCGCGTAACAACATACTTTGTTCCCTTTGTCATCGGTATGTTACTTGCCCGAGATTCGATCGTCGGTATCTTAATACCTAGGTCAATCTCGTTACCGGCAAGTCTCTTTACTCGTTCTGTAATACATCATCTTGCAACTAACTCATTATTTGCAATGCTTGCAAGGCTTATGTGATGTGCATTACCGAGAGGGCCCAGAGATACCTCTCCGACAATCGGAGTGACAAATCCTAATCTCGAAAGACGCCAACCCAACATGTACCTTTGGAGACACCTGTAGAGCTCCTTTATAATCTCCCAGTTACGTTGTGACGTTTGGTAGCACACAAAGTGTTCCTCCGGTAAACGGGAGTTGCATAATCTCATAGTCATAGGAACATGTATAAGTCATGAAGAAAGCAATAGCAACATACTAAACGATCGAGTGCTAAGCTAATGGAATGGGTCAAGTCAATCACATCATTCTCCTAATGATGTGATCCCGTTAATCAAATAACAACTCTTTGTCTATGGTTAGGAAACATAACCGTGTTTGATTAACGAGCTAGTCAAGTAGAGGCATACTAGTGACACTCTGTTTGTCTATGTATTCACACATGTATTATGTTTCCGGTTATACAATTCTAGCATGAATAATAAACATTTATCATGAAATAAGGAAATAAATAATAACTTTATTATTGCCCCTAGGGCATATTTCCTTCAAGATTATGGTAGGGTACGAAACCACCTCAAAGTTATTCTTTCCAATCAATCCGTTGGGCTATTCCTATAAGTGTCACAAACTGCCCTAGAGTTCGTACTAGAATAACACCTTAAGACACAAATCAACCAAAGCCCTAATGTCACCTAGATACTCCAATGTCACCTCAAGTATCCGTGGGCATGATTATACGATATGCATCACACAATCTCAGATTCATCTATTCAACCAACACAAAGGACCTCAAAGAGTGCCCCAAAGTTCTATCGGAGGATCACGACGAAAACGTGTGCCAACCCCTATGCATAGGTTCATGGGCGGAACCCGCAAGTTGATCACCAAAACATACATCAAGTGAATCACGTGGTATCCCATTGTTACCACAGATACGCACGGCAAGACATACATCAAGTGTTCTCAAATCTTTAAAGACTCAATCCGATAAGATTACTTCAAAGGGGAAACTCGATTCATTACAAGAGAGAAGAGGGGGAGGAGAAACATAAGATCCAACTATAATAGCAAAGCTCGCGATACATCAAGATCGTGCCAAATCAAGAACAAGAGAGAGAGATATCAAACACATAGCTACTAGTACATACCCTCAGCCCCAAGGGAGAACTACTCCCTCCTCGTCATGGAGAGCACCGGGATGATGAAGATAGCCACCGAAGAAGGATTGCCCCCTCCGGCAGGGTGCCGTAACGGGTCAAGATTGGCTTTCGGTGGCTACGGAGGCTTCTGGAGGGGAACTCCCGATCTATTGTCTGTTTTGGAAGTTTTAGGATACGTGGGTATATATGGTGCAGGGAGTACGTCAGAGGAGCCACGAGGGCCCCATGAGGCAGGGGGCGCGCCCCCAACCCTTGTGGCTTCCTCGTTCCTTCCTTGACGTGGGGTCCAAGTCCATCGGGTGGCTTTCGTTCCAAAAATAACTTCTCTAGTTGATTTCGTTCCCTTTCGACTCCGTTTGATATTCCTTTTCTTCGAAACACTGAAATAGGCATAAAACAACAAATTTGGGCTGGGCCTCCGGTTAATAGATTACTCCCAAAAATAATATAAAAGTGGATAATAAAGCCCAATATTGCCCAAAATAGTAGATAATTTAGCATGGAGCAATCAAAAATTATAGATACGTTGGAGATGTATCAAGCATCCCCAAGCTTAATTCCTACTTGTCCTCGAGTAGGTAAATGATAAAAAAGATAATTCTTGATGTGGAATGCTATTTGGCATAATTTCATTGCAATTATTCTTACTTGTGACATGAATATTCAGATCCGAAAGATTCAAGACAAAAGTTCATGTTGACATAAAAATAATAATACTTCAAGCATACTAGCTAAGCAATTATGTCTTCTCAAAATAACATGGCCAAAGAAAGTTCATCCCTAGAAAATCATATAGTTTAGTCATGCTCCATTTTCGTCACACAAGAATGCTCTCATCATGCACAACCCCGATGACAAGCCAAGCAATTGTTTCATACTTTAGTAATCTCAAACTCATAAACTTTCACGCAATACATGAGCGCGAGCCATGGATATAGCACTATGGGTGGAATAGAATATAATGAGGGGGTTATGTGGAGAAGACAAAAAGGAGAAATTATCACATCAACAAGGCTAATCAATGGGCTATGGAGATGCCCACTGTCGGTGTCAAAACCGGCGGATCTCGGGTAGGGGGTCCCGAACTGTGCGTCTAGGACGGAGGGTAACAGGAGGCAGGGGACACAATGTTTTACCCAGGTTCGGGCCGTCTTGATGGAGGTAAAACCCTACGTCCTGCTTGATTAATATTGATGATATGGGTAGTACAAGAGTAGATCTACCACGAGATCAGAGAGGCTAAACCCTAGAAGCTAGCCTATGGTATGATTGTATGTTGTGGTTGTCGTAGTACTATGGAATAAAACCCTCCGGTTTATATAGACACCGGAGAGGGTTAGGGTTACACAAGGTCGGCTACAAAGGAGGAAATATCCATATCCGTATTGCCTAGCTTGCCTTCCACACCAAGTAGAGTCCCATCCGGACACGAGACGAAGTCTTCAATCTTGTATCTTCATAGTCTAATAGTCCGGCCAATGGAGATAGTCCGGCTATCTGGAGACCCCCTAATCTAGGACTCCCTCAGTAGCCCCTGAACCAGGCTTCAATGATGATGAGTCCGGCGCGCAGTATTGTCTTCGGCATTGCAAGGCGGGTTCCTTCTCTGAATACATCACAGAAGAATTTGAATACGAGGATAGTGTCCGACCCTGCAAAATAAGTTCCACATACTACCGTAGAGAGAATAATATTTTTCACAAATCTAATTTGCTGACTTGTTTTGGCAGCATGACGTTATGTCATGGCCCGGTGACTATTCGAACCGTTTCCTTTAACCAGCCCCGCACATAACGCGAGGTAGTTTTTCGACATGTCTTGTTAAAGCAGAGATCGTGTCCCCTTATTACGGGATTCTCATTAACACGGGCGTGGGTAACCCAACCACGCCATCAACTACGGCGCTTGGGGGATAAGCGAGTTTTACCAGGCAAGTGGGGACGCTTAGCTTCGTCTGCCCATATAAAGGGATAAGGATTCACCTTTCTATCCACGGCTTCTTCCTCCTTTGCTCATCTGTTTTCGCATACTCGAGCTCTAGCGCCCAAGTCCACACTTCCCATCTCAACCTTCTCCAACCATGTCCGGAGCGGGAGGCAGGTGGATGGTCTCCTCCGTCACGGAGGGAGACATCAAGAAGCTGCGCGGAGCTGGATACTTAGCCGCGAATATCGCGCATTGGCTGCCCGCTGCGGGGCAGATCGTCCCTACCCTGGAACCTCACGAGAGGGTAGTTTTCCTCCACCACTTCCTCCGAGGACTGGGGTTTCCCCTCCATCCATTCGTCCGTGGTCTCATGTTCTACTACGGGCTGGATTTTCATGATCTGGCCCCGAACTTCGTCCTCAACATTTCGGCGTTCATTGTCGTGTGTGAGGCTTTCCTCCGCATCCAGACCCACTTTGGCCTATGGTTAAAGACCTTCAATATCAAGCCGAAGATGGTACGAGGCCAACAAGCAGAATGTGGCAGAGCCATGGTGGGCAAGATGCCCAACGTCATATGGCTTGAAGGCTCCTTTGTGGAGACAATAAAGGGATGGCAATCGGCGTGGTTCTACATCACCGAGCCGCGCGATGCCGAATGGGCGGCAGCCCCCGAGTTTCGATCCGGATTCCCTACACGGATCACTTCCTGGAAAGAGAAGGGCTTGTCATGGGGTTCATCGGTCGAGCTGGATGGACTCCAGAAATGTATCCGGAGTATGGCGAGCAAGAAGCTCAAGCTTGTCAACATAGTCCAAGTTATGCTCATCCATCGGATCCTCCCGTGCCAACAAAGGGATTTTACTTTGTGGGAGTTCAACCCGGCCCAGCACCAGACTCTGAGCAAGCTCTTTGATATGACACACAAGGACATCTGGAAGGTGCTGTTCAAGGGCACCGAGGTCCCTCCTTCTCTCGCCGAGGACCGCGGACTAAGCGCAAAGCGCCTAGCGCGTTCGGTGAGTTCAATATGTCTCGTAGGACATTTATTTTCCCTAGCTTAATTATGTGCGGGGTCTAATCTCCATGCCTTTAACAGGACTGGGTGGAGATGTCGGGGCAGATTAACTGTCCGGCCTCTTTGCCCGAAGATACTATGGGCGCTCTCCTGACGGAGATGCTGACTCCGGCCCCTTACAAGGTGCCGGAGAAGACCAAGAAGGCCAAGGGAACCCGAAAGAGTTCCCGGCGCCAGGTGTTATCGGACTCATCGTCCGATAACTCTGCAGCACACTCCTCCCCCGAAGACGAGGAGGAAGAAGAAGATGCTCCCCCTCCAGGCGGGGGAGACAAGAAAAGGAAGGCCGCCCCAACTGGGGAGGCCGAAGGGTCCAAGAAGCGAAGGACTCTCCTTCCGGACAGTTCCACCGCCGCCGACGAAGGCGAAGACGAGTGGTTGCCCAGGGCCAAGCCCCCGGGGAGATCGTAAGTATTCGAATACCAGAGTAACTCATAGAATTCCTTTGTCGCCCTGTTTTCCTTAACACCGAACATAATTATATAGGCCGCCACGAGCCAGTATCAATGTATCATTGGACGGCTCCCTGGGCTCGTCAGACATGGATAGCGATCCAGTCCCGACCGCCACTTCCCCTCATCCTGCCGACGACGCCGAGGTGTTATCTCAAGAGGCACCGTATCGAGGGGAGAAAGTCCTGGAGGCGCCTCTCGGTGACCTTCCGAACTCCGGGAGCCGAGGGGACGGAGCCCCTGAGAGCTCCGAGTTCGGTCGTCAGCCGAACACCGCACCGGAACCTCCAGCACTTCCAGGCTCGGGCAGGCGGCCTCCTTCTAAGAGGGGCAAGATGCCTGTGCCGGTGACCTCTCCAGAGGCGCCGGACAATCTATTGGAAGCGCTTCGCAGCGCTTCCATCGAGGAGGAGCACTGTACTGTTATGAGTGCGGTGGTCCGGAAGGTTCAGTCCGCCAAGATCGGGTTGACTGAAGCCTGTTCCAGCCTCTAACAGGCTCTGAGGTAAGTGTTTTAAAATGTAGTAGAAATATTACCGCATAGACAGTAGCCCCTGATGCTTTGTTCGGTGTTCACAAAGAAAAGCCGAACAGAGGATCAAATAATATTGCAGGAGTCTAATATAAGTAAGTCAATATGCATATGCAGGCTTCGCTGCTGGCGTCCGCCGCACTTACTGCGGAGGTTGCCATACTGAAGCAGAACCTCGAGGGGTCCAGGAAAGAGCTCGGCCTTGCCAAGAGGCAGCTCGAGGAGAACAAGGGTAAGTAATACCCTGTCTATAGATATGTACATATAAAAGAAGACGCGATTGCAAAATGACAGGATCATCGTACATTTGCCAGGGGCCACGACCTGGCGACCCTAAAGAAAGCGCTAACCAAGGCCGAGGATACAGCGGCCAAGGAGCGCATCGAGCGAGAGAAGCACGAGGCTCGGGTGGGCGAGGTGCAGCAAGAGCTCCAGGCTCTCGTGGCGAAGCATGAGGCGTTGGAGCTTGACTCAAAGACGCAGAGTCTGAGCTTGCCGCGGCCCTCGAGAGCGCAAAAAGTGCCAAGGCCAAAGCCCAAAAGGCCCTCCAGGAGATCGATGCGATGAAGAAGATAGTGGCGGGTAAGGCTTTCTATATGCAAAGCAAGCATGTAAAAGTAAATTACTGATTACTTACCCGAATCCGGAGCTCTCCAGGAGCATTCGCAGATTTGCCCCGCAGCGTGTCCGATGCCGCACAATTTTACCAGGCCGAGGATGGAAGCTCAACGGAGAAGCTATTCAGGTCTCAGTATGCTGAGGCCGAACACCCGGTTCCAATGAGCGACCAGCTGAAGTAGATGGTCGAGCTACATAAGGCGGCCGATCGGGCCATGAAGAGCTTTATAGTACGACTGTGGCCTGGCGACGCCCTTCCAAACAGCTTCTTCGGCCTGGTGAGGCGGCTTGTGGATGCCTGCCCGCGGCTGGAGGTCGTCAAGCGATCTGTCAGCACTGAAGGTGCATGCCGGGCTATCGCCCATGTGAAATTGCAGTGGGTCAAGCTAGACGCCGTGAAGCTGATCAAGGAGGGGCCTCCGGAGGGCAAGGAGCACCGCCACCCCGAGATGTACTATGATGGTGTTCTGCCGGGTGCCCGTCTCATAGCGGACGAGTGTTCAAAAGATGTAATATTTGGATGAGACCTGCTCATTTTATCCTGTATTTATGAAAACTTGTTTCATATGCGCTATGCAACGCTTGTTTGAATTTAAAATATTACCTTCTATTTGGCTGTTTATCCAATCTGAGAGATGGCTAGTCCTCGGCTTCTGCCCCCATGCCACGAGTGCTGGGGTGTTCAGGATAAACCTAAGCACTCTTGTTCCCATGTTTGGGTCCTTCGAGGGAGGTGCTCAGCATAGCGAACAAGGCAACCAGACTAATAATGCTTTATCACTCTCACTTAGCCATAGAATTCTATAATTTTAAATTTCGGCCAAGCCCCTGGTATTCGGAAGGCCGAATTTGGGGCGCGATACACGCCTTTAAGCCGGACACGGCCGGCCCCTCGCTCTAAGCGGCATAAGTCTTTAGGGACTCGAAAACCTCACCGAACAGCGACCAGTCTCTCGCCTTATCATGACAGTCAGTTTTAGCTTTCTCCACTGAGGTGCTAAACCCAGCAGAACCGGGGCACAATCGCAGTAGTTCTCCTAGCGCTACCTTAGCCGATAGAGCGGAATGTAAGGTACCAAAACATAGGAGCCAGGCAAACCCAACATTTAACCAACGACATGATTCGGAGCTGATGCATATAATGCTATAAGTTCGGGGTGCCGCACTTGTGAAAGTGTTCGGACTTTTCACACCGTATTGTGAGGTACGTAAGCCCCTGGTGTATTAGCCGTACCAAGGTGTACGGTTGCAAGGCGTCATTAAGGAACACACACACACACATATATATATATAACAAGAATGCAATAATAGTCGTAATGTCATGCATTGTTTATTAAAAAATTGCGTTAAAGCAGAGTGATACACATAGTGTGATAAGCAAAGAGTAGGACTATGTCCCTTCCAAGGGCAAGCTAAGGAATGATATTAAATCGAATATTTCGCTCGTTACTGTAATCCACCTGGGAATTCCGTGGTATGATGTAGTTGTCTACCTCCTTGGTTGCTGCATCATGTGTTCGGCAATAGTGCTGCCGGACAGTGTTTCCAGAGATTAAGGTCCTGAAAAAAAAGGGAAAAATAACCAAACGGGAAGCCCCTAGTGCGGTTTAAGCCGCGTCTTGGGGCGTGCCGCAGTTCTGCCCCCTCCCCACCTGTGCCCATGGTATTTTTAATGCGTAATTATGTACGCGTGACACGAGTTTCACCGTTGGGCTGGGATTGGGGTGGCCGTCGTATTGCTAAGCGAGCTCAGATCGCGCCAGGTGGTCTATTTGCCGATTGCTCCGACCACGCTTGAAGGTGTCGGGGCTTTGAAACGCCGAACTAGTTGATTGCCTTGAGAGGCTGCTCTGCGCTTCTGCTGCGAGGGCCGCGGTGTGCTCCTCTGTTCGGAGAGAGCGCTCTATGTTTCCATTGACTGTAATAACTCCGCGAGGTCCTGGCATCTTGAGCTTGAGGTATGCATAATGCGGTACCGCATTGAATCTAGCAAATGCGGTTCGCCCGAGCAGCGCGTGATAACCACTGCGGAACGGGACTATATCGAAGATTAACTCTTTTCTTCGGAAATTATCCGGGGATCCGAAGACCACTTCCAGTGTAATTGAGCCTGTGCAATGGGCCTCCACACCTGGAATGACGCCTTTAAAGGTCGTTTTTGTGGGTTTGATCCTTGAGGGGTCTATACCCATTTTGCACACTATGTCCTGATAAAGCAGGTTCAGGCTGCTGCCGCCATCCATAAGGACTCGAGTGAGATGGAATCCATCAATGATTGGGTCTAGGACCAATGCGGCAAATCCGCCATGACGGATACTAGTGGGATGGTCCCTACGATCGAAGGTGATCGGACAGGAGGACCAAGGGTTGAACTTTGGGGCAACTGGCTCCAACTCATATATGTCCCTGAGCACACGCTTCCGCTCCCTCTTGGGGATGTGGGTTGCGTATATCATGTTCACCGTCCGCACTTGTGGGGGGAACCTCTTCTGTCCTCCGGTGTGCAGCTACCGGGGCTCCTCCTCGTCATCGCTGTGCGGCCCCTTGTCCTTGTTTTCGGCAATTAACTTGTCGGCCTGCTTGAACACCCAACAATCCCTGTTGGTGTGATTAGCTGGCTTGTCTGGGGTTCCATGTATTTGACACGAGCGATCGAGTATATGGTCCAAGCTGGACGGACCCGGCGTACTTTGTTTGAATGGCTTTTTCCACTGACCGGGTTTAGAGCCTTTGAATCTGGCATTGACTGCTGTATCCTTGGTATTTTGGATGTTAATGCGGCGCTTATGTTTATTGCGACATGACCTGCTATTGCCGTCCTTAGTATCCGGGGTACCATGGTTCTTTGATATGTTATTACTGCGAGCCAGCCAGCTGTCTTCTCCCGCACAAAAGCGGGTCATGAGCGTCGTGAGAGCTGCCATATATTTCGGCGTTTCCTGACCAAGGTGCCGGGCTAGCCACTCGTCTCGGATGTTGTGTTTGAAAGCTGCTAAGGCCTCTGCATCCGTACAATCGACGATCTGATTTTTCTTTGTAAGGAACCGAGTCCAGAATTGCCTGGCCGACTCTTCTGGTTACTGAATTATGTGGCTCAAGTCATCGGCGTCTGGTGGTCGCACATAAGTGCCCTGAAAGTTTTCGAGGAATGCGGCTTCCAGATCTTCCCAACAGCTAATGGAGTCCGCTGGCAAGCTGTTAAGCCAATGCCGCGCTGGTCCTTTGAGCTTTAGTGGGAGGTATTTGATGGCGTGTAAGTCATCACCGCGGGCCATGTGGATGTGGAGGAGGAAATCCTCGATCCATACTGCGGGATCTGTTGTGCTGTCGTACGATTCAATATTTACAGGTTTGAAACCTTCTAGGAATTGATGTTCCATTACTTCGTCTGTGAAGCATAAGGGGTGTGCGGCGCCTCTGTATTGGGCTATATCGCGACGCACCTCGAAAGGGTCTTGCCCGCTGTGTTCGGCCCGGCCGAATTTTCTTTTACTATATCCGCGTGACGTTTATCGTCTCGCAGAGTAGTGCGCCCTCGTGAGCCGTAGATCGATCTTGCATGCTTTGCTTTGTCCTCCAATATGTCTCGCAGGTCTGGCGTATCTCCCCATGCCTTTTTATTTGAATGGCGTCGGGGTGGAGGCTGAGCTTTTGGCTGGAATGCCTCTCTATTGCGGCCACGAGGTGGCCGATCAGCCGTATCATACGCTTCTTCCTCCAGTCGGGGTAGTAACCTGCACTTTGGGTAATTCTTGGAGGGGTGCTCGAGTTTATATTCCTCAGCCGCGAGGACTTCAGTCCATCTGTCAGCTAGCAGATCTTGATCAGCTTGAAGCTGCTGCTGCTTTTTCTTTAGGCTATTTGTCGTGGCCATAAGCCGGCGCTTGAAGCGCTCTTGTTCGACAGGATCCTCTAGTACGGCGAATTCATCGTCGCCGAGGCTTGCCTCGTATTCGGAGGGGGGCATGTAATTGCCATCCTCCTCCTCTCCGTCTACCGCTCTCTCAGGAGGGCTGGCTCCTCCATCCTCCTGCTCTAAATCTTGCTGGAGGGGATTGTTGTTGTCTTCGGCACTATCTGGAGTGTTATTATCTCCTGTGCCTGTATCACCACTTTTGCTTTGGCAGGACTTAGAGCGGCGCCGCTGACGTCGGCGCTTGGGTTACTTCTTGGAGGGGTCATCCTTCGCTATCTCATCTCCATTGCCTTCTTTGGGTGTATCCACCATGTATATGTCATATGACGAGGTGGCTTTCCAGTGCCCTATAGGTGTTAGTTCATGTTCATCTCCTACATCGTCGTCCATACCGTCGATGTCTTCAGAGTCGAAGTCGAGCATGTTAGTTAAATCATCGATAGTGGCTACGAAGTGGGTGGTGGGTGGGAATCAAATTTCTTCGTCGTCCGCATCCCAATCCTGTAGGCCACAATCCGGCCAGGGCTCTCCTGACAAAGAGAGAGACCTTAGTGAATTCAGAATGTCGCCGAAGGACGAGTGCTGAAAGATATCCGCGGCGGTGAATTCCATGATTGGCGCCCAATCGGATTCAATTGGCAAGGGCGCGGGCGGTTCGGAGTCCGGAAAAGAGTCCGGAACCTTGGAGTCACGGGCTTCGCGAAGGATTAGGCTGGTGTTCGGCTCGATCGCCGTTGAGACTGCAGCCCCTGAGGTAGTGTCTAGCCACCTGTCCTCGATTGGCACAGTTGGCTCCGAGCTAAGGGTCAGAGCTGATGCGAGCGCGACCTCTGTGGTACCGTTCGGCGGCAGAGCTAGGTCATACCCATCGTGACAGTGCGGCGCGCCCGGCTGTGGCTTGAAACCGTCGAAGATCAAGTCTCTGCGGATGTCGGCCGTGTAGTTTAAACTTCCAAATCTGACCTGATGGCCAGGGGCGTAGCTTTCAATCTGCTCCAGATGGCCAAGCGAATTAGCCCGCAGTGCAAAGCCGCCGAATACGAAGATCTGTCCGGGGAGAAAAGTCTCGCCCTGGACCGCATCGCTATCGATGATAGTAGGATCCATCAAGCCTAACGGCGACGACACAGAGGAACTCTCAATGAAAGCACCAATGTCGGTGTCAAAACCGGCGGATCTCGGGTAGGGGGTCCCGAACTGTGCGTCTAGGCCGGATGGTAACAGGAGGCAGGGGACACAATGTTTTACCCTGGTTCAGGCCCTCTTGATGGAGGTAAAACCCTACGTCCTGCTTGATTAATATTGATGATATGGGTAGTACAAGAGTAGATCTACCACGAGATCAGAGAGGCTAAACCCTAGAAGCTAGCCTATTGTCACATCCCTAGCTTCTAGTGCTGCCTGGTGTTTGCATCATGTTTAAATTTTTGAAACTTGAACTGAGGAAATTTGGAAGCGTCAAAACCCTAAATAAAAGAAGGGCAAAAACCCTGAAATCTCATTCATTGTTCCAAAATGCTCTTCTTAGATGTTTAATATTTTTGGCAAGGGTTTTGATCCAAACCAAAAATAATGAACATTTTAAAAGGATTTATTTTTGGGACTTTGAATTTAAATCATTAGCTATTTGAATTTGGATTATATTCATATAATTAGAATATAATTTCAAATACCCCTGAAATATTTTATGAGCTTTTGGAAAAGTCCATCTAGCAAAATAAAAATATTCAGAGGAGTTTTTGGCATTGTTTGAATTATTTTAAATTCAAAACAGTGGCAAAATAAATTGAAAAAAACAAAACAGAAGAAAAGTAAAACAGAGCAGAACTTACCTCAGCCTACCTGCGCGGCCCGCTACTGTTGCCGGCCCAGCTGTGCGGCCCAGCCCACCAGGCGTCCTCCTCCTGTCGTCTTCCCCGCGCCAGTAGGCAGCGCACATGGCCGACGGGCGCAGACGCTGCCTCGGCCACCTCCTGCTTCCCCTGGCCACCTCCTGCTTCCTCCCCGAGCCCTCTAGCAACGCCACGGAGACGCCCTCGACCGCTATCATTTCTCCCTGCTCGCTCTAGCTCTCTCCCTCCCTCGATTTGGAGCACCACCAAGAGCCACCGGAGGGCGCCGCCGTCGCATCCATAGCC
Source organism: Triticum dicoccoides (assembly GCF_002162155.2). Classification (NCBI taxonomy): domain Eukaryota; kingdom Viridiplantae; phylum Streptophyta; class Magnoliopsida; order Poales; family Poaceae; genus Triticum; species Triticum dicoccoides. The sequence continues at coordinate 635,712,641 of NC_041392.1, read as the reverse complement.
ACCGGCCACCCCTCGCCCTTCCGCTGAGCTCAGGAGCTCTGCCTCGACCCCCTCTTCCTCCCCACCAAGCCAAGCCCCTCGGGAAGCTCTGCATCGCCTCCACGCCATCGTCTTCGTCCTTGACCGCCGCTGATGGTCGCCGTCGATTCGCCGCCGTTCGTGCTTCCCCGAGCTCGCTGACCCTCCCTGCATGATCCCCGTGAGCCCCTGCTTCGTTTCCCCCTAACCCCATGTCCGATTTCGAGCTCTAGCCGCCCCCTCTACCGGAGCCGAGACGCTCCGCCGCACGGGCTCGTCCCCGGCGAAATCCCGGTGACCATTTGGTCATGGGCGTGCACCCGTTGCGCTAGCCGTGACCCGTAGAGCCCCTCCAGCGCCTCAGCTCCCTCGTCTGTGAGCAGCAGCGCCGAACCCGACCACACCCGAACTCCGGCCGCCGCTCACGAGCTCGCCGTCATCGGTACCGGCCACCACAGGCACGGCCACCACCACCGTTCGATGCGCACTAGCAAGGGCTCTCCACCGAGCCCAAGCACGGCCTCGCCCGTGCCCTGTAGCGCGTTTCCGGTTCGCGCCGCCGTCTCGGGCCTCGCCGGCATCATGTCGCCGGTGGGTTTGACCCACTCTGACCACGGCGGGACCCCCCCTGTGTCCATGACAGGTGGGCCCAGCCCTGTTAGCTAATTAGGATTAGCACTAATCGAATTAGTTAAACTAATTACCCCCTGCTGACACTGACAGTGGGCCCCGTGGCTATTAATTTGATTAGTTAGAGTTAATTAACTCTGTTAGTCACCTGAGTCACTGACCAGTGGGCCCCACTGGTCAGGTTTGAACCGGACCAGTCCCTGTTGACCTGTTGACGTCACACTGACGTCAGGCTGACGCAGTAATGAATTACTGGAATTATTATAATTCAGGAAATTCCAGAAAATTGTATAAACTTCTAAAATTCATAGAAATTCAACCGTAACTCCAAATGAAATAATTTATATATGAAAAATAGTCAGAAAAATTCAAGGAATCCATCTGTACCATTTTCATGCATGTTTGAACAATGTTTGTCCTCTGTTTTGGACAAAACAAATTAAGGGCATTTAAATAATCATATATGGAGTTGGAATTTGAATCATGTATTCAAACCAACTTCATTTAAATCATAGCTAGGTGCATTAGCCCAAAACACATTCATATTGCCATGTCATAGCATGCATCATATTGTGCATTGCATTGATCGTGTTTCTTCTGTGTTTGTCGGTGTTGTTCCCCCTCGGTAGACGTTGCACCGACGTTGTGATCGTTGACACTGATGAAGACTCAATGTTATCTTCAGAAGTGCCAGGCAAGCAAAACCCCCTTGTTCATTCCGATAAAATCCCACTCTCTCGCTCCTGCTCTCTATTACTGCATTAGGACAACAATGATTCAACTGTTACTTGCTGCGGTAGCTGAACCCCTTTATCCTTTGCATGACCTGTCATTCCACAGTAAATAGATGAAACCCACTAGCATGAGTAGGAGTTGTTTGAGCCCTGTTGTGCCTACTCATTCATGTTTGTTTGTCATGCCTGCTATTGCTTAGAGTTGAGTCAGGTATGATTCATCGGGGATGAATCAGAGGCGTGTGAACATGTCCTACTATGTGTGAGCTAAGTGTGTGAACATGATTTGGTAAAGGTAGCGGTGAGAGGCCATGTAGGAGTACATGGTGGGTTGTCTCATTGCAGCCGTCCGCAGGAACTGAGTTATGTGTTTGTGATCCATGAACAGTTACTACCACACATTGGGTTCCGGTAACTCGACCCCTCTCGACTTATTAATCAACATGATCTCTGTCCAGGAGTTGCAACTAGTTTCTGGTGTTTGTAGGTAGTGTTAGTAGTCTACCAAGTGGCACCCGGTACAGGTGGGCTTGGGACAGACTAGGCACAGTGGCCCGGTGTACCAAGTGGCACCCGGATGGTGGACTTGGGAACCCTGCTCACATCGTTTGGGGCCGTGAGCGACACCCCGGCCGGATCTCCTTGCGGATGGAACCCGAATAGGCGATAAACCTGGACTAGAGACTTGTTCGGTTAGTCAGGTCGTGGCCGACTCCCTCGCCCGGCTTCCGCTTGAAGGTTGCCGAGGTACATGACTTGTACAGGGCGGTAAGTGGCGAGAGCGTGTGTGAAGAAGTACACCCCTACAGGGTTATCATTATCTATTCGAATAGCCGGATTCCTCGGATATGGAAACTTGGACCCCTTGTACAGTTCATAGACAAGTGAAAGTGGATACTCTAAAATATGCAAGATAAGCGTGAGTGCTATGGATGGCGTTCTCGTAGGGAGACGGGAGCGGATCCATAGTGGTGTATTGATATGGTGAATATGTGGACTCGTGTGCGCCACCTCAAAAGAGTTACTTGCAGTCGTAGTTCAGGATAGCCACCGAGTCAAAGCTGGCTTGCTGCAGTTAAACCCCACCATCCCCTTTGTTGATAATGATGCATATGTAGATAGATCTGATGTAAGTCTTGCTGGGTACATTTGTACTCACGTTTGCCTATTTTATGTTTTTGCAGAGAGACTTCAGTCTCACTAGTAGTTCCGCGTGGACTTCGACGTTTAGCTTGTTACCTCAGCTACGATCTTGTGCCCTCGGCAGGATCTGGCAGATAGTCAGGCTTTCAGCCTTTTTCATTTATAGATGTCTGTACTCAGACATGATAGCTTCCGCTTGTGCTTTGACTTGTATGCTCTGAATGTTGGGTCATGAGACCTATGTTTGTAATATCTCGCTCCTCGGAGCCTAATGAATAAATACTTGAGTTGTAGAGTCATGTTGTGATGCCATGTTGTATTTGCACATATCGAGCATATTGTGTGTATGTTATTGAAATGCTTGGTATGTGTGGGATCTGACTATCTAGTTGTTTATCCTTAGTAGCCTCTCTTACCGGGAAATGTCTCCTGGTGTTTCCACTGAGCCATGGTAGCTTGCTACTGCTCCGGAACACTTAGGCTGGCCGGCATGTGTCCTTCTTCGTTCCTGTGTCTGTCCCTTTGGGGAAATGTCACGCGATGAATACCGGAGTCCTGTTAGCCCGCTACAGCCCGGTTCACCGGAGTCCTGCTAGCCCAGTGCTACAGCCTGGATTCACTCGCTGATGACCGACACGTTTGATGCTGGGTCATGGATGCCTGTCCCTGTAAGTTAGTGCCACTTTGGGTTCACGACTAGCCATGTCAGCCCGGGTTCTTTGTCATATGGATGCTAGCGACACTATCATATACGTGAGCCAAAAGGCGCAAACGGTCCCGGGCCAGGTAAGGTGGCACCCGTGGGAATACCGTGCGTGAGGCCGCAAAGTGATATGATGTGTTACATGCTAGATCGGTGTGACTTAGGGTCGGGGTCCTGATAGCATTGGTATCAGAGCTTGACTGCCTGTAGGATTACCAAGCCAAACTGGTCGAAGTTGAGTCTAGAAATGCTTTAGTTATGTAAGGGAATTGATTGTGGGATGGAACGTAAGGCTCTTTTTACTCCTTATACCTTATGCCTTCTGATCTGAGTCATCTTATCTTTCCTACGGGGTTAAGGAACTAGGTCTTCTCATCTTTCTATCAGGATCACGTGTTACTAATCCGTAGACTTATAAGATTGTTGGACTTAAGCCTCGTCTCAGTTCCTATTACTTCCGTATGTTAATTGTTGATCTCAAAACCTTGATATTGTGCTTCTGCGTGGTTATGCCACCATTTTTGTGATTGTCTCAAATCTTTTTGAGCATTTACAGCCGTTATGCTGTCCGAGTGATCCCAGGTTTCTAAAATAGTCGGATGCATTTGCAAATCCCTTCCTTCTGTTTCCAATGTGCTTTTGGTCAAATTAATCACACAAATCAGTGAGTTGAGGTACTTTATTGCCTTGACATATATGTTGGAGCTGGTATTATGACCCTAGGTGTCTTAGGGGATCATCTAGTAATTTAGCCATGATTTGTGTCTCAGTGTGAAGATTCTGGCCTTTACTCTCGAAAGCATCCCGTGATGCTACTTAGTAGTAGGTATTCTATTCCTGGGTTTTGAACCCGAGATTCACTCTACTTACTTCATGTTGATAGTGTTTGCTAGTTCCTTTAGGATATTAGTAACTTTGCGATAGTCCTCGAAGTTCGTGGTATTTCCTTCTTCCAAATACTATGGACCACTTTATGGCAGATGTTTATTGGATCAAAAGATCACAATTAGAGTACTCTTGAGGAGTTCTCCATTCATAAATCATGACTCTGCCAGTCCTACCTCTCTGCATGGGTTATCCGGAAGAAACATGTTGAACTTGGTTCGGCATACTAAGCTATGCATCCACAACTCAGAAAATTATATGTTCCTTTGAGTTGTTCTCTTTAGTTGCATTCTGACCCTCGTCTATCAATTGATAGTCAAGAGTATGCGTGCATTCGTGTATCGAGGCCTATTACTCTTGTGGTCCGTCAAGCCATTCTATTCCGGAATAACTAGGAGAAATGAACTCCAGTACCTCATCCATATCTAGGATTGGGTCAAAGTAGTCATACTCCACAGACCAAAATGCCAATCCAACTTTTGTTCTGTTCTACCCTGAGGTATTACCATCTTTATATCAAGAATATCATTGGAATTGCACACCCTCTTATGAATTCTTGTTGCAGTGATACTTCTTGCCGTCATTATTCATTTCTCGGCTTCCGTGTTGTTGCAACCGGAATGCCGACGGGTGAACTATGATGTGTGAAATCAGTACCCCTAGCAACTAGTTGCTTGGTAGTAAATGGACAATATTCTCATTCTTAGCATGTTGGTTATTGAATCACCATTCTAAGATAGATTGTGCTACCTAGTCCTTATTTCGGTGCACCCTTCGATTGATGAGTTAGGATCTTGTCAAGTCCTCACTCATTTGATCATATCGTCTTGCCTCAAAAGCGAGATTGTTCTCGAGCTTAGTAACATACCGGTGGTTCGTGATTTTCCGTATATCTTCTCGGAAGTATTACCAGGTTGTCACCTGACTGTTATGTTGAGCTCGTAATCAAGTTGGTTTCTTGTGAACCACTCTTTCTCCAAGAATCTGTGTTGGATATTCCTGAGCTAGTTGGTTAAGCTAGACAACAACTTGGAGAGTTGGAAGATAAAAGCTTGCCTAACTTAGTTCGTTCCAAAGGGATATTCTTGTGTAGTGTGTGTTGAAGAAAGATGATATCTTCATCGATTGGTCCCTGTGATCAGTTGCTGGACCTATTGTCTTATCAATCCTTTGATTTGAGTGTGGGCTATCGTCAATCAAATCAGTACCAACGATGCTCGTAATGTTGTCTTACTCGTGGTTGATCCCTCGAGCATATACCATTACATCTTTTGGTCTGACCAATACTATCACCATGTTCACATGATGGTGGAAGTCCAGTGATATGGAAATTCCGATGAGTTGTTGTTGAGCCCATCAGCAGCATTTTGTCTCCCCCATGATTCATGTTGAACATCAACCTAGTGTTGGAAACTTTTATAGGCATTTTCTTCATGCCCCGTTCATGAAGTATATGCTTGGATGAAAGAAGTGACTTCCTTTGATTCACGTGCATTTGATGTAAGTTGCCGCCGTGAATTCGAGAAAGCATGTTTTTACCTCCTCTGGAACCATCCCAAGTCAGTTATGCACGTGCGAAGTATTCTGTGGTTTGATAGACTGATCATCTTCATTCCATATGTGTATCCTAGCACACCAAGCCACTGATTGATTTGTTCAAGGAAAAGGAGTTGATGTGCTAATCCTAGGTCATGCACAAGACTTCGACATCCTCGATGATGGTTCCCCACCGGAACTCGGTAGTGTTTTATTGTAAGACTACCATGTGATCATGTTTGTCTGAGACAACATGTTCACATGTGTGTAGCAGAACCAGCTCATGTTTTGGAGCTTGCTATCGTAGTTCATCTCCCGAGAATCCCGCAACGTCATCTCGTCGATTTGTGTTGCAAACTTTCATTTTTCTTCCTAGACTCGATGGGTCTGGAATATCCTGACACCAACCAGATCTGAATCTCAGGCAGATATGATGGTTGGAACATTTCCCCAAGAACTATAATATTGGTTCCTCGATAACTGGTAAAGTGGATGTCATGGCCAACACACCCAGCCGGAAGACCTATTATTGTAGTATCTTGATTGAAGAAGCTGGCCACCTCCCCATAAGGATTTCGCAGGATTTACCTCCGTAGTTATTCCTTATGGATTCTTGTGCTCCCGAAGTTCGACCTTTTACTTGATGTCCTAGATATCAAACCATAATTATCTATGGATTACGCTAGCACATCAAGGAGAACATTAGAAGCGGAGTGCTAAATGTCTCTCGGTCGATCATCCAGATTTTGTTTCCTTGGCCTCGCCAAGGGTGAAATCTGAGAAAGTGTTATCTTCCTTTGCATCTGCATCATCCATCATCATTCATCATGGTAGCAAGTTGTGTTGCCAGGATCCTTGACACGGATATTGGTAAAATCTTGATGATTATGGAAATGCTCAAGTTCTTGAGAGCATGCACAAGCGCTAGGTGTTATCATCAGCACTAACTGGGTTTGCTCTCAGTTTCCTCGGCAATGCTATGACCTTTTCAAATAGTGAATTCACTCTTTATTGTTGGGTTCTTCCCCAGTTATCAGAATCATTCCCAGCATTTGCATTTTGTTCCCAGCTTGCACCGCCAATGTGCCATTCTACCATGGGTCTCATCCATTTCCGGTGATAAGCAAATTCATCCATTACGTTGTCTTCAACAAGGTAATCCACATCACCCAAGTCCGAGTATGCCATTCTACCGAACCCCTCCAAACGATCGCTCGAGATTTTCCTTAGGCTGGTATAAAGAGTTTCAATGATCTCTGAATCAAAGGTAATTCTTTTTGCCACTTAAGGGGATATTTCCACAAGTCACCTTCCCTAAGGTGCCCCGTTGTGGTATCATGGCAACTCAACTCCTCGCTACGTTGACAATCATTTACCACCTTTTTAAGTGTGAAATTGTTGTCTACCTAGTGAGCCCTCGTCATCTGTCTCACTCCATTTCCTCAGATGTATGCCTCGTGTCTCAGCTCAAGAGATGTTGCTATGACTCACTTTGTGAGCTGATCCTAAGTTGATTGATCTTCGAGAAGATAGATTCTTCTAGGTTTTCCTTTCCTCTTCTCGTCATGTTAGCTGGAATTCTCGAAGCAAGACATCAAGACAATGATGGTGATCGAATCAATGTTCTTATGAAGTGCAACCTGGATCGTGAAGATTGTACTAGTTTGCGTTTCCCCTTCATCTTACCCTACGCTTGAATCTCGGGACGAGATTCTTGTTTAGTGGGGGCGGGTTGTCACATCCCTAGCTTCTAGTGCTGCCTGGTGTTTGCATCATGTTTAAATTTTTGAAACTTGAACTAAGGAAATTTGGAAGCCTCAAAACCCTAAATAAAAGAAGGGCAAAAACCCTGAAATCTCATTCATTGTTCCAAAATGCTCTTCTTAGATGTTTAATATTTTTGGCAAGGGTTTTGATCCAAACCAAAAATAATGAACATTTTAAAAGGATTTATTTTTGGGACTTTGAATTTAAATCATTAGCTATTTGAATTTGGATTATATTCATATAATTAGAATATAATTTCAAATACCCCTGAAATATTTTATGAGCTTTTGGAAAAGTCCATCTAGCAAAATAAAAATATTCAGAGGAGTTTTTGGCATTGTTTGAATTATTTTAAATTCAAAACAGTGGCAAAATAAATTGAAAAAAAAACAGAAGAAAAGTAAAACAGAGCAGAACTTACCTCAGCCTACCTGCGCGGCCCGCTACTGTTGCCGGCCCAGCTGTGCGGCCCAGCCCACCAGGCGTCCTCCTCCTGTCGTCTTCCCCGCGCCAGTAGGCAGCGCGCGTGGCCGACGGGCGCCGACGCTGCCTCGGCCACCTCCTGCTTCCCCTGGCCACCTCCTGCTTCCTCCCCGAGCCCTCTAGCAACGCCACGGAGACGCCCTCGACCGCTATCCTTTCTCCCTGCTCGCTCTAGCTCTCTCCCTCCCTCGATTTGGAGCACCACCAAGAGCCACCGGAGGGCGCCGCCGTCGCATCCATAGCCACCAGCCACCCCTCGCCCTTCCGCTGAGCTCAGGAGCTCCGCCTCGACCCCCTCTTCCTCCCCACCAAGCCAAGCCCCTCGGGAAGCTCTGCATCGCCTCCACGCCATCGTCTTCGTCCTCGACCGCCGCCTATGGTCGCCGTCGATTCGCCGCCGTTCGTGCTTCCCCGAGCTCGCTGACCCTCCCTGCATGATCCCCGTGAGCCCCTGCTTCGTTTCCCCCTAACCCCATGTCCGATTTCGAGCTCTAGCTGCCCCCTCTACCGGAGCCGAGACGCTCCGCAGCACGGGCTCGTCGCCGGCGAAATCCTGGTGACCATTTGGTCACGGGCGTGCACCCGTTGCGCTAGCCGCGACCTGTAGAGCCCCTCCAGCGCCTCAGCTCCCTCGTCTGTGAGCAGCAGCGCCGAACCCGACCGCACCCGAACTCCGGCCGCCGCTCACGAGCTCGCCGTCGTCGGTACCGGCCACCACAGGCACGGCCACCACCACCGTTCGATGCGCACCAGCAAGGGCTCTCCAACGAGCCCAAGCACGGCCTCGCCCGTGCCCTGTAGCGCGTTTCCGGTTCACGCCGCCGTCTCGGGCCTCGCCGGCGTCATGTCGCCGGTGGGTTTGACCCACTCTGACCACGGCGGGACCCCTCCCCCTGTGTCCATGACAGTTGGGCCCATCCCTGTTAGCTAATTAGGATTAGCACTAATCGAATTAGTTAAACTAATTACCCCCTGCTGACACTGACAGTGGGCCCCGTGGCTATTAATTTGATTAGTTAGAGTTAATTAACTCTGTTAGTCACATGAGTCACTGACCAGTGGGCCCCACTGGTCAGGTTTGACCCGGACCAGTCCCTGTTGACCTGCTGACGTCACACTAACGTCAGGCTGACGCAGTAATGAATTACTGGAATTATTATAATTCAGGAAATTCCAGAAAATTGTATAAACTTCTAAAATTCATAGAAATTCAACCGTAACTCCAAATGAAATAATTTATATATGAAAAATTATCAGAAAAATTCAAGGAATCCATCTGTACCATTTTCATGCATGTTTGAACAATGTTTGTCCTCTGTTTTGGACAAAACAAATTAAGGGCATTTAAATAATCATATATGGAGTTGGAATTTGAATCATGTATTCAAACCAACTTCATTTAAATCATAGCTAGGTGCATTAGCCCAAAACACATTCATATTGCCATGTCATAGCATGCATCATATTGTGCATTGCATTGATCGTGTTTCTTCTGTGTTTGCCGGTGTTGTTCCCCCTCGGTAGACGTTGTATCGACGTTGTGACCGTTGACACTGATGAAGACTCAATGTTATCTTCAGAAGTGCCAGGCAAGCAAAACCCCCTTGTTCATTCCGATAAAATCCCACTCTCTCGCTCCTACTCTCTATTACTGCATTAGGACAACAACGATTCAACTGTTACTTGCTGCGGTAGCTGAACCCCTTTATCCTTTGCATGACCTGTCATTCCACAGTAAATAGATGAAACCCACTAGCATGAGTAGGAGTTGTTTGAGCCCTGTTGTGCCTACTCATTCATGTTTGTTTGTCATGCCTGCTATTGCTTAGAGTTGAGTCAGGTCTGATTCATCGGGGATGAATCAGAGGCGTGTGAACATGTCCTACTGTGTGTGAGCTAAGTGTGTGAACACGATTTGGTAAAGGTAGCGGTGAGAGGCCATGTAGGAGTACATGGTGGGTTGTCTCATTGCAGCCGTCCGCAGGAACTGAGTTCTGTGTTTTTGATCCATGAACAGTTACTACCACACATTGGGTTCCGGTAACTCGACCCCTCTCGACTTATTAATCAACATGATCTCTGTCCAGGAGTTGCAACTAGTTTCTGGTGTTTGTAGGTAGTGTTAGTAGTCTACCAAGTGGCACCCGGTACAGGTGGGCTTGGGACAGACTAGGCACAGTGGCCCGGTGTACCAAGTGGCACCCGGATGGTGGACTTGGGAACCCTGCTCACATCGTTTGGGGCCGTGAGCGACACCCCGGCCGGATCTCCTTGCGGATGGAACCCGAATAGGCGATAAACCTGGACTAGAGACTTGTTCGGTTAGTCAGGTCGTGGCCGACTCCCTCGCCCGGCTTCCGCTTGAAGGTTGCCGACGTACATGACGTGTACAGGGCGGTAAGTGGCGAGAGCGTGTGTGAAGAAGTACACCCCTACAGGGTTATCATTATCTATTCGAATAGCCGGATTCCTCGGATATGGAAACTTGGACCCCTTGTACAGTTCATAGACAAGTGAAAGTGGATACTCTAAAATACGCAAGATAAGCGTGAGTGCTATGGATGGCGTTCTCGTTGGGAGACGGGAGCGGATCCATAGTGGTGTATTGATATGGTGAATATGTGGACTCGTGTGCGCCACCTCAAAAGAGTTACTTGCAGTCGTAGTTCAGGATAGCCACCGAGTCAAAGCTGGCTTGCTGCAGTTAAACCCCACCATCCCCTTTGTTGATAATGATGCTTATGTAGATAGATCTGATGTAAGTCTTGCTGGGTACATTTGTACTCACGTTTGCCTATTTTATGTTTTTGCAAAGAGACTTCAGTCTCACTAGTAGTTCCGCGTGGACTTCGACGTTTAGCTTGTTACCTCAGCTACGATCTTGTGCCCTCGGCAGGATCTGGTAGATAGTCAGGCTTTTAGCCTTTTTCATTTATAGATCTCTATACTCAGACATGATAGCTTCCGCTTGTGCTTTGACTTGTATGCTCTGAATGTTGGGTCATGAGACCTATGTTTGTAATATCTCGCTCCTCGGAGCCTAATGAATAAATACTTGAGTTGTAGAGTCATGTTGTGATGCCATGTTGTATTTGCACATATCGAGCATATTGTGTGTATGTTATTGAAATGCTTGGTATGTGTGGGATCTGACTATCTAGTTTTTTATCCTTAGTAGCCTCTCTTACCGGGAAATGTCTCCTGGTGTTTCCACTGAGCCATGGTAGCTTGCTACTGCTCCGGAACACTTAGGCTGGCCGGCATGTGTCCTTCTTCGTTCCTGTGTCTGTCCCTTCGGGGAAATGTCACGCGATGAATACCGGAGTCCTGTTAGCCCGCTACAGCCTGGTTCACCGGAGTCCTGCTAGCCCAGTGCTACAGCCTGGATTCACTCGCTGATGACCGACACGTTCGATGCTGGGTCATGGATGCCTGTCCCTGTAAGTTAGTGCCACTTTGGGTTCATGACTAGCCATGTCAGCCCGGGTTCTTTGTCATATGGATGCTAGCGACACTATCATATACGTGAGCCAAAAGGCGCAAACGGTCCCGGGCCAGGTAAGGTGGCACCCGTGGGAATACCGTGCGTGAGGCCGCAAAGTGATATGATGTGTTACATGCTAGATCAGTGTGACTTAGGGTCGGGGTCCTGACACCTATGGTATGATTGTATGTTGTGGTTGTTGTTGTCCTACGGTGTCACATCCCTGGTCCTGTTATACACTAGGCTAGACCCTCATGTGTGCATCATGTTTAAATTCAAATGAAATTTGAATTGGGGAATTTTCAAAGCCTCAGAAACCTTCTAAAAATGATCAACATTAAAATCTTCTCAAAGAAGTCCAAGAAAATGTTCCTTTTCAGCTTTGAAAAATATTGGCATGAGGTAAAGTGCAAACCAATATTTTTGGAATGACTGAAACATTTATTTTGGGCCTTTGAGTTAATTCAATAACTATTTGCATTGGATATATATATATTATATATAATTAATATATGTCCAATAATTCTGGAACATTTTATGTGGTTTGGTATATTTTAGTTCTAGCCACATAATTATTTTCAGGATTTTATAAAATGGTTTAGTATTTTTACTAAACCAAAACAAAATAGAACAAAATAAAAAAAAAAGAACAGAAACTTACCTGGACTCACCTGGCGCTCACCGAAGCCACCTGGACGGCCCAACACTTCCGGCCCAGCCCGCCACCGCTACTCCCCCCCCTGTCGTCTTCCTCTGCCAGTACGCAGAGGCGAGGCGTGGCGCGCGCCCGAGAGCTCCGGCCACCTCCTGCTTACCTGCTCGCCGCTGGAGGCACCCGAGGAAGCCACGCACTCCCCCTCGCCCCCTGCACCTCTCCTCTCTCCCCCTGCACCCCATCCCCTCCTCTGCTCCCCTCTCGCGCACACCACCGAGCGGAGCTCGCCGTCATCGTCGCCGCACCCGTGGCCACCGGCCACCCCTAGCCCCGCCGATGCGCCCAGGAGCTCCGCCTCGACCCCCTCTTCCTCCCCACCGATCCACGACCCTCCGGAAGCCCTGCATCGCCGCCAACGCGCCGTCTTCAACCTCCGGATCCGACGGCCCCCTCCGGTCAATTTGCGGCCTCAGCGCGTCCCCGGCTACACCGAGTTGCTCCCCTTCACCGCTGTGAGCTCCTCTACGTTCTCCCCCTCTCCCCACCATCGATTGCGTCCCCTAGCCGTTGTTTCTGTGATGGCCGAGAGCTCGCTGCCGCCGCCGTGAAGCTCGCCGTTGCTAGCGACCCCTGCTGACCATGAAGAGCACCTGGACGAGTTCGACACGTCCCGCAGATGCTTCCCAACAGCCTAGCTTGTTCATTTGCAAGCTGCAGCCCCGCGCCGCTCGAACCCGTAGCTCCGGCCGCCGCCGTTCTGGTCGCCGCCGTCGACCCCGGCCTCCCTGGGCCCAGCTGCGTGCGCCCCTAGACGCGCGGGAGCACGGGCTCCCTCCTAGTGCCCTCAGGGTGCCCAACCGCAGCCTGTAGCACCGCCTCGACCAACTCCGGCGAGTTCCCGCCGCTGCTGTGGTCGCCGGCGTCACCTGCTGACGTGGCGCCGGTTAATTAGTGCTAATAACCCCGCTAAACACCCCCAGAGCCACTGCCATGTGGGCCCCTGTGCTTAATTAGGTTAATATAATTATCCTGTTAAATTAGTGTTAGTGTCGTGGACCCCACGTGTCAGCTTTGACTCTGGCCCAGTCATCGTTGACCGGTCCCACCTGTCATTCACTCAATCCAAACCTGAGACACTGACCAGTGGGCCCCACTGGTCAGGTTTGACCGGACCAGCCCAGTTGACCCTGCTGACGTCACTGTGACGCAGTGCTGACGCAGTAAATTCATTTCTGGATTTATTATTATTCAGGAAATTCCAGAAAATAGCTAAAACTTCAAAAATTCATAGAAATTCAACCGTAACTCCAAATTAAATAAATTATATATGAAAAATTATCAGAAAAATTCAAGGAATCCATCTGTATGATTTTCATGCATGTTTGAACAATGTTTGTGTCACAACCTAGCTAGTCATGCATTAGAGTGTTGCATCATGTTTACTCTTTCATCAGAAACTTGAAATGGGGATGACAGAACCCCCAGTCCCCTCTGAAACCAACTAGGGTTTACTAAAATAATTTTCAATGAACCTGAAATGCCCTTCTAAAATGCCCATCATTTTTGTCTTGGTTCAGAACCTCTGCCAAAAGTGGTGCACATTTTCCTAGGCCATCTTAGGGTTTTTGAATTAATTCATAAATATTTGAATTTGGGCATTTAAAATAATATAAAATATTTAAATGCTCAAATATCTCCAAACTAAAATGTTTCATGTTGGAAATAATCCAACTATGGGCCAGGAATAGTTTGGTGATTTTTGAACTTGCCTAGGTATTTTATTTAATTCAACAAAGTTGCAGATATATTAAATAAAACAGAAACAGAAATAAAAAGAGAGGAAAACTTACCTGGGCTCCTCCACTGTGCGGCCCAGCCAGCTGGCTGGCCCAGCCGGCAGCCGGCCCAGCCCACCTCCCTCCTCTGTCGTCTTCGCCCCGATAGAGGGAGGGGAGTGTGGCCGGCGCGCGCGCACGGCCACCGCGCCACGCCACCTGCTCGCCTGCTTGCCTGGCCTCCCCTCCTCGCTCGACTCCCTGGACGACGCCACGCCTCCCCCCCTGCTCTCTCTCACTCTCCCCCAGCTCTCCTCTCCTCTCCCTCGCTCTCTCTCTCACCCGGCCGAACACCACACTCGCCG
>NC_041392.1:635683182-635695548 GCF_002162155.2 Triticum dicoccoides | reverse complement strand
CCGCTACAGCCCGGTTTACCGGAGTCCTGCTAGCCCAGTGCTACAGCCCGGACCCACTTGCTGATGACCGACACGTTCGAAGCTGGGTCATGGATGCCTGTCCCTGTAAGTCTGTGCCACTTTGGGTTTACGACTAGTCATGTCAGCCCGGGCTCTTTATCATATGGATGCTAGCGACACTATCATATACGTGAGCCAAAAGGCGCAAACGGTCCCGGGAAAAGGTAAGACGACACCCGTGGGAATACCGTGCGTGAGGCCGCAAAGTGATATGAGGTGTTACCAGCTAGATCGATGTGACATCGAGTCGGGGTCCTGACAGCGTTGGCATCAGAGCCGGACTGCCTGTAGGTTCTCCAAGCCAAACTGGTCGATGTTGAGTCTAGAAATTCTTTAGTTATATGTAGGGGAATTGTTTGTGGGATGGAACGTAAGGCTCTTTTTACTTCTTTACCTTATGACTTTCTGATCTGAGTCAGTCCATTCTTCCACCGGGGGTTAAGGAATTAGGATCTGTTCCCTCTATCAGGATCACGAGTTACTAATCAGTAGTACCTTATAAGTTTGATGGTTACCAGCCTAGTTCAGTTCTACTACCACATTATGTTGCCAGAATGGATTCAGAACTTTGATATGATGATGTTGAGTGTGTATGAAATCCTTTGTCAAATGTCTCAAAATCCTTCTTGAGCATTTACAGTTGTTATGCTGCCGAAATTTTGCTAGAAATTCTAATGCCCTTGCATTATGATTGTGCTTTCAGATGGCCACTCGCGACCTCAATCAAGTGGTTCGCCTGACTCGATGCCTAGATGTACCCGGTCATACTGCTAAGTTGGTCAGGGTAATGACTGAGGCTGGATATCGCTGGTATCCCGAGTACACGGTCGAAGAGCAATTCCGAGATTTTAATCAGAGCCAGTATCTCTGCACTGTCAGGATATTTCCATCTTATCCTGGATCCACTGAGCCTCTTCACTGCTCTTATGGACTCGGGGTTACCATTGAGATGGCTGTGCAGGACGCCGCCTACTCTATGATGACCATTATGCGAGTCAGATCTGGTATATTTCGGGACTCTGATTTCCGGTATATGCCAGGATCACTTCCGGGAGCACAAGGGTATCTCCAGGCTATCTATGCTGACCCCACTCAGGAGGATTCACGGACTCGCACCACTGCTGAGATGCTCGAGGATAAGGACCGAGAAAATCGGGCCTTAAGGCTAGAGCTCTTCAACACCCGTGCTGACCACTGGGCCACTTTGACTCGGTTCGCACCGGCGGTGCAAGCTGGATATTCAGATATGCGCGATCTCTATCCTGTGAGATCTGCTCTGCCAGACGTGATGGTTTGGCGTGATGTAGGAGGCATCACCCCACCTCGCGGTCCCCGCAGGCCACCGTTTGTTGGTCCAAGGCCTCATCCTAGCCCCTATGGTCCACAAGCTCCGCGAGACCGTTTGTTTCCGGATGATCATGTTGAACTCCCAGGCTATGGAGGTGACTTTTACGAGGACTACTACGGATCGGTCTAAGTTAGTGGTAGTATCACTAGTTCGCACTAGCTGTGTCGTCTATCATCCCGCGTGACTCGTGGGATATGACCTAGTTTGTACTCTTTCCGGAGATGTAGAAAAATAATGTATAGGAGCTTGGAATGTCTCCGATGAGATGTAATCCTCTTTTCACCGTAATAGTACTTTGTTTGGTCTTGTACTAAACCCTGTATGGTGTGTATGACGATGGAATAAAGAAGCAGTTTCTGTATCTACCATGTCATACGGATGATCATCTTGCATTCCGAGATATTTCTTACATTATAAATCCTATGTCGGAATTTTACCATCCTGACTAAAACATTGTCTTGATTTCCTAGGATGGTCAACACGCGCGCTAACCCTGCTTCTCAAGAGCAGGCCGAAGGCAGTGAAGCCAGGGATGTAAATCTGCCTCATCCTCCTTCACTAGCCAAGGTGATGATGGAAGCTGAGAGAAACAAGCGGGAGACGAACCGTTTGTTGGAGCGTATTGAACAGAATACAGCACACCATCAGAGGGCTAACGTGGTGTCACTCAGTGATTTTATCAAATTGTATCCACCCACGTTCCACCACTCCGTCGAGCCTCTCGACGCTGATGACTGGCTTCGCAGTATCTCCCATAAACTGCGTTCCGCGCTGGTAGCGGAGGCTGACAAGGTCACCTTTGCTGCATATCATCTTGAAGGCCCCGCCAGTCTATGGTGGGAGAATTATGGAGCTATGCGCCCAGCGGGCCATGTCACTACTTGGGCTGAGTTCAGCGAGGCTTTCTGTGAACATCACATTCTGGAGGGTCTCATGGACCGTAAACGTGAAGAATTTTGCAGTTTCACCCAAGGCCGACTTTCTGTGGATGCCTATAGCAGGGAGTTTGGTAATCTCGCCCGATATGCAACTGAGGAAGTGTCTACTGACGCCAAGAAGCAAGCAAGGTTCCGTAAGGGCCTTAGTCCTGAGCTTCGCCGTGACCTCCGTCTGCATGAGTGCACATCTTTTTCGAAACTTGTCAACAAAGCCATCAGTGCTGAAACGGGTCAGACTGACTATGACGCAACACGCAAGCATGGACGTGACACGGGTTCCTCATCCGGTGCTGGTCCTCAGAAGCGCCGCGTGTGGGTACCCAACACCGCCCTGCCACCCAGGTTTACACCGAGGCCATCCTTCCAGGCGCCTCGCCCCGTTCAACAGTCTGCTCCAGCCAAGCCCTATGGGGGTCCAACTAACAATGCTCCTCCACGTACCAGTTCCGTGACTTGTTTCAAGTGTGGGGAATCTGGTCACTATATGCGTGAGTGTCCCCAGACCAACCCCAATCAATCTGCTAAAGCTGTTGGCCGTGGCAAGCCGACAGGGAAAGTGTTTCATGCTAAACCGGTCACCGCTTCGCGTGGCCATGTCAACTGTATCTCTGCCGAAGAAGCTCAAGAGGATCCCAACGTCGTTCTCGGTACGCTTCTTGTTAACTGCCACCCGGCATCTGTTCTTTTCGATACAGGAGCCTCTCATTCTTTTATATCTGAAAATTATGCTCGCTTGCATAACATCACATTCGGTGATATGCCAACCTCTATGGTAATCCAAACTCCGGGATCCAAATGGCAAACTTCTAGAGTAAGCCATGGGAACGAAATCCAAGTCGACAGACTTGTTTTCCTTGCATCTTTGATAGCCCTTAAATCTTCAGATATTAATATCATTCTGGGTAAGGACTGGATGTCGGCTCATCATGCCCCAATCGATTGCTTCTCTAGGACTGTTCAACTCACCCATCCTTCGGGGAAGATAGTCAATGTCTTGACCCGAATAGCCAAGCGACAATTATATTCTCTTAATGCCAGCCCTTTGCCAGACCTTGAGGACGTTCCCGTAGTCCGTGACTTCCCGGATGTCTTTCCAGAGGAATTGCCAGGTGTTCCACCTGACAGGGATGTTGAGTTTGTAATAGACCTCATTCCAGGAACCGTTCCGATTGCTAGAAGACCTTATAAGATGGCACCCCTAGAACTAGCCGAACTTAAGAAACAACTCGATGAGTCCTTGAAAAAGGGTTTCATCCGACCTAGCTCTTCTCCGTGGGCTTGCCCCGTCCTATTCGTCAAGAAGAAGGATGGTACGGACCGGATGGTTGTAGATTACCGACCTGTCAATTTGGTCACAATCAAGAACAAATATCCGCTTTCCAGGATCAACGACCTGTATGATCAGCTCGCTGGATCCTCAGTCTTCTCCAAGATGGATTTGAGGTTGGGCTACCATCAAATCAAAATCAGAAACGGGGACATCCCTAAAACGGCCTTTGTTACTCGTTACGGCCAATACGAGTACACCGTCATGTCCTTCGGTTTAACCAACGCTCCAGCCACCTTTTCTCGGTTAATGAACTCAATCTTCATGGAGTATTTGGATAAATTCGTCGTGGTTTACCTCGATGATATACTCATCTACTCCAAGAACGAGGAAGAACATGCCGAACATCTAAGGCTAGTGTTGCAGAAACTTCGAGAGCATCGCCTTTATGCCAAATTTTCTAAATGTGAATTCTGGTTGTCAGAAGTGACCTACCTGGGTCATGTAATATCTGGTAGAGGTATTGCTGTTAACCCTGAGCGAGTTCAAGCCGTCCTTAATTGGACTCCACCTGAATCGGTCAAGCAAGTTCGGAGCTTTCTGGGCTTAGCGAGCTATTGTCGTCGCTTTGTCGAGAACTTCTCCAAGGTTGCTAAACCCCTAACCGAACTCCTCAAGAAAGATAAGAAGTTCGAATGGACTCCACAATGTGAGCACAGCTTTCAGGAACTGAAAAGACGCCTGACTTCTGCTCCCGTACTGGTACCGCCAGACTTCTCTAAGGACTTTGTTATCTACTGCGACGCCTCGCGACAAGGACTAGGTTGCATTCTCATGCAAGATCGACACGTAATTGCCTACGCTTCACGGCAATTGCACCCACATGAGGAGAATTATCCTACTCATGATCTAGAGCTTGCAGCCGTAGTCTATGCACTTAAGACCTGGCGACATTACCTCCTCGGTAATCGTTGCGAAATATTCACTGATCACCAAAGTCTGAAGTACATCTTCACCCAACCGGATCTGAACCTCAGGCAAAGACGTTGGGTTGAATTGATCACCGACTTCGACTTAGGAATAACCTACACCCCAGGGAAAGCCAACGTCATGGCTGATGCGCTAAGTCGTAAATCCTATTGTAACAATCTGATGTTACAACAAAGTCAACCGCTTCTCCATGAGGAATTTCGGAAGCTTAACCTTCACATTGTTCCTCAAGGATTTCTCTCCACCTTGGTGGCGAAACCTACTCTTACGGATCAAATCATTGCTGCCCAGAAGCGAGATAAGGGAATAGCTAAGATCAAGGAGAACATTGCTAGCGGAGGTGCTAGTTGTTTCTCCACAAATGATCATGGTGTTGTGTACTTTGAGAACCGTCTAGTGGTTCCCAAGAACCAGCATCTACGGCAGTTGATCCTTAAGGAGGCTCATGAATCTCCTCTCACTATTCATGCCGGTAGTACTAAGATGTATCAGGACCTACGCCAGAGGTTCTGGTGGACTAGGATGAAGAGAGAAATTGCTCAGTATATTGCTAATTGCGACGTCTGTCGTCGTGTAAAAGCAGAGCATCAACGACCTGCTGGCACCCTTCAACCCCTATCTATTCCTGAATGGAAATGGGATAAAATTGGTATGGATTTCATTACCGGTTTTCCCAGGACCAAGAGAGGGAATAATGCTATTCTCGTCGTGGTCGATCGTCTTTCCAAAGTAGCCCATTTCTTACCTGTTCGTGAGAGTATAACCGCTAGTCAACTGGCAGACTTATACATCTCCCGAATAGTGTCTCTTCATGGTGTTCCTTTGGAAATTAACTCGGATCGAGGAAGTCTTTTCACCTCTCGATTTTGGGAAAGTTTCCAAAATGCTATGGGAACTCGTCTCTCCTTTAGCACCGCTTTCCACCCTCAGTCGAGTGGTCAAGTAGAACGCGTCAACCAAATTCTAGAAGACATGCTTCGAGCCTCTGTTATCTCATTCTGAATGGACTGGGAGAAGTGCCTTCCATTTGCCGAATTCGCTTATAACAACAGCTATCAATCTAGCTTGGGTAAAGCCCCTTTTGAAGTTCTCTATGGACGACGGTGTCGAACACCCCTTAACTGGTCAGAGACCGGGGAAAGACAATTCTTTGGCCCGGATATGATTCAGGAAGCAGAAGAGCAAGTTCGTATCGTTCGTGAAAAGTTGAAAACAGCCCAATCTCGTCAAAAGAGTCAATATGACCGAAAACATAAGGCTATGACTTTCGAGGTTGACGAGAAGGCTTATCTTCGGGTCACCCCTCTGAAGGGAACCCATCGTTTCGGTATCAAAGGCAAATTGGCTCCTCGTTACATTGGACCTTTTCGCATTCTTGCCAAACGAGGAGAAGTTGCCTACCAGTTGGAACTACCTCCGCACCTCTCCAGAGTTCACGATGTCTTCCATGTTTCTCAACTCAGGCGTTGCTTCTCGGATCCTATCCGTGAAGTGGACCACGAAACGCTTGATCTCCAAGATAATCTTACATATCGAGAGTACCCCGTTCGTTTCCTCGATCAGGCCGAACGTACCACCCGACGTCATAATATCAAGTTTCTCAAGGTTCAATGGTCGCACCATTCTGAGGATGAAGCAACTTGGGAAAGGGAGGATCGTCTTCGACTCGAGTACCCCGCCTTCTTCCCGGAGGAACCCAAATCTCGGGACGAGATTCTTTTGAGTGGGGGTGAGTTGTCACAACCTAGCTAGTCATGCATTAGAGTGTTGCATCATGTTTACTCTTTCATCAGAAACTTGAAATGGGGATGACAGAACCCCCAGTCCCCTCTGAAACCAACTAGGGTTTACTAAAATAATTTTCAATGAACCTGAAATGCCCTTCTAAAATGCCCATCATTTTTGTCTTGGTTCAGAACCTCTGCCAAAAGTGGTGCACATTTTCCTAGGCCATCTTAGGGTTTTTGAATTAATTCATAAATATTTGAATTTGGGCATTTAAAATAATATAAAATATTTAAATGCTCAAATATCTCCAAACTAAAATGTTTCATGTTGGAAATAATCCAACTATGGGCCAGGAATAGTTTGGTGATTTTTGAACTTGCCTAGGTATTTTATTTAATTCAACAAAGTTGCAGATATATTAAATAAAACAGAAACAGAAATAAAAAGAGAGGAAAACTTACCTGGGCTCCTCCACTGTGCGGCCCAGCCAGCTGGCTGGCCCAGCCGGCAGCCGGCCCAGCCCACCTCCCTCCTCTGTCGTCTTCGCCCCGACAGAGGGAGGGGAGTGTGGCCGGCGCGCGCGCACGGCCACCGCGCCACGCCACCTGCTCGCCTGCTTGCCTGGCCTCCCATCCTCGCTCGACTCCCTGGACGACGCCACGCCTCCCCCCCTGCTCTCTCTCACTCTCCCCCGGCTCTCCTCTCCTCTCCCTCGCTCTCTCTCTCACCCGGCCGAACACCACACTCGCCGCCGTTCGCCATAGCCACCGTCTCCGACCACCCCTCGCTCCCCCGACTAGCTCAGGAGCTCCGCCACGACTCCCTCTTCCTCCCCACCGCTCCACAGCTCCCCGGAAGCCCTGCATCGCCGCCACGTCGCCGTTCCCCTCTTCGGGCTCCGACCACCATCGCCGTCGAATTCGCCGTCTCCAGTGCGTCCCCGAGCCCGCTTCGACGCCCACTACAACCGCGGTGAGCTACGCCACCGTTTCCCCCTCTCCTTCCCCTCGTTCCCTCACCGTAGCCACCTCCCCACCACGGCCGAACCTCCGCCGTCGCCGAGCTCGCCGTCGACGCAGCTCCGGTGACCATTTGGTCACCCCGGCGAGTCCAACAAGTTCGCAAGACCCCGTAGAGCATCCCTAGCGCCTCGCTTTGCTCGACTTCGAGCTCCAGCACCGTTCCCGTGCACGACCGAACCCCGGCGGCCGCAGCCGAGCTCGCCGCCGTCGACTCCGGCCACCCCGACCCCAACGGGCTCCGCCAAGAGCTGCGGGATGGCCTCAGCTCCACTCCGGTGGTCTCCGCAGTCCATTTGGTGGCCGAAATGACCAAAACCACTTCCGCCGCCGGTCGGGCTCGCCGGCGGCTAAACGCCGGTGCAGCCGACTCGGGTTTGACCACGGGTGGGCCCTGGTTGACTCCCCTGAGTCAATGACAGGTGGGGCCCAGCCCTGTTAATTAAACAGGATTAGTTTTAATTAAGTTTTAATTAAAATAATCACCCTGACATGCGGGACCCACTGTCAGGTTTGACCTGGACCAGTTCCGTTGACCTGCTGACGTCACACTGACGTCAGGCTGACGCAGTAATTGATTTTCTGGATTTAATTTAAATCAGGAAATTCCAGAATATTATTTAAACTTCAAAAATTCATAACTTTTATTCTGTAACTCCAAATTGGACAAATTATATATGAAAAATGATCAGAAAAATCCAATCTATCCATCTGTACTATTTTCATGCATGATCAAACAAGTTAAATTGATGTTTTAAGAAGAACAAGGAAAAGCACTTTAAAAGGCCATATTTGAATTTGAAATTTGAATCTTTGATTCAAATTTGTTCAAACCCTTCTGGCTTTAGTTGCATTAGCCCAATACACTCATATTGCCATGTTTCATGCATGCATCATATTGTTGCACATTGTTTGGTGATGCTTGTGTATCGATGCCCTTGCGACAGGTTCTGTCCCCGAGGAGTACCGTGATTACCCTAACGAAGAACCGTATCCGTGCATCGAACCATCAGGCAAGCAACCAACCATTTGATCATATCGATACAATCCCATGTTCTCGCTCCTGCTCTCTTTTACTGCATTAAGACAACGCGATTCAAACTGCTGTGTGCTACGGTAGTTGAACCCATTTCCTCTGCATGACCTGTCATTGCCACAGTAACTAGATGAAACCCACTAGCATGTGTAGGAGTTGCTTGAGCCATATGTATGTGTTGTTCCTACCTTGCTATGCCTGTGTCACATCCCTAACTTCTGGCATTGCTCTAGGTTAGCTTCCTGTGTGCATCATGTCTATATTTTTGAAACTTGAATTGAGGAATATTGGAAGCCTCAAAACCCTAAATAAAAGAGGGGCAAAAACCCTAGAAATCTCATTCATTGCTCCAAAATGCTCCTCTTAAATGTTTGATAATTTTTGGTAAGGGTTCTGGTCCCAACCAAAATATTGAACATTTTTAAGGAGTTATTTTTGGGACTTTGAATTTAATTCATTAGTTATTTGAATTTGAATTATATTCATATAATTAGAATATAATTTCAAATATCCCTGAAATATTTTATAAGCTTTTGGAAAAGTCCATCTAGCAATATAAAATATTCAGTGGAGTTTTTGGCATTGTTTGAATTATTTTTAAAATTCAAAACAGTGGCAAAATAATTTAAATAAAACAAAAACAGAAGAAAAATATAAAACAGAATGTAAATAAAAGCAGAGAGAGAGTTTTACCTCAGCTTACCTCGCAGCCCACCTGGCCCAACTCCAGTGGCCCAGCCGGCCCAGCCCACCTCCTCCCCCTTGTCCTCTTCCTCCTCTGCCAGGAGGACGAACAGAGGCGAGGCGTGGCGCGCGCCGACGCTGCCTCGGCCACCTCCTGCTTCCCCCTGGCCACCTCCTGCTTCCTCTTGTCGCCCTGGACCCCGTCCGTGACGCCACGCACCCCCCCAGGCCTCTCACTCTCTCCCCGAGCTCCTCTCCTCCTCTGGCTCTCTCGCGCGCAGCCACCGAACACACCCGCCGCCGCCGACGAGCTTCCCCGTGGCCACCGGCCACCCCTAGCCTCGCCGATGCGCCCAGGAGCTCCCCCTCGACCCCTCCTTCCTCCCCACCGACCCACGGCCCTACGGACGCGCCACAACGCCGCCGGCATCGCCGTTTCCATCGCCGGCCGCCGAGGATCTTCACCGTCAATTCGCCACCATCGTCGCTTCCCCGAGCTCGCTGACCCTCCCTGCACGATCCCCGTGAGTCCCTGCTTCGTTTCCCCCTAACCCCAAGCCCGATTTCGAGCTCTAGCCGCCCCCTCTACCGGAGCCGAGATGCTCCGCCGCACGGACTCGTCGCCGGCGAAGCCCCGGTGACCAAATGGCCCCGCGCGTGCGTCCGTTGCACTCGCAACGACCCGTGGAGCAACGCTAGCGTGGCAGCTAGCTTGTTTGCAAGCCGCAGCGCTAACCCCGCACCCACCCGAGCTCCGGCCGCCGCCTCGGGCTCCATTCCGGCGAACCCCGGCCACCCCCGCACCTCCCGTTGGCCCCCCTAGATGCGCACGGGCACGGGCTACCCTCTGGTGCCCTTGGCTTGGCCCAAAACCCCTCGCAGCGCCACTCCGGCGAGCTCCCGCCGCAGTTTTGGTCGTCGCCGGACGAACTCCGGCGACTGCCGACGTGGCACGCCTAATTAGCACTAATGACCCTGTTAAACTAACCCCGTGACACTGACAGTGGGCCCCGTAGTGGGTCAAAGCCCGGGTCAACGCGGGATTAGCCCCTGTGTCACTGACATGTGGACCCCACACGTCAGGTTTGACCCGAGCCGGCCCCTGTTGACTTGCTGACGTCATGCCAACGTCATGCTGACGCAGTAATGCTTTCTGGATTTAATTTAATTCTGAAATTCCAGAAAAATGCCTAAAACTTCCAAAATTCATAGAAAATTAACCGTAACTCCAAATTAAATAATTTATATATGAAAAATTATCAGAAAAATTCAAGGAATCCATCTGTACCATTTTCATGCATGTTAGAACAACTTATAGCTGCTGTTTAGCACAAATCAATTAAATGGCATTTGAATAATCACATATGGAGTTTGAATTTGAATCTTGTATTCAAACCAACTTCATTTAATCTGTTGCTAGTTGCATTAGCTCAAAACACATTCATTTTGCCATGTCATGATCATGCATCATATTGTGCATTGCATTGATTGTGTTCCCTTCTGTGTTGCCGGTATTTGTCCCCTCTCGATAGACGTGATACCGATGATGTGATCATTGACACTGATGAAGACTCAATGTTATCTTCAGAAGTGCCAGGCAAGCAAAACCCCCTTGTTCATTCCGATACAATCCCACTCTCTCGCTCCTGCTCTCTTTTACTGCATTAGGACAACACCGATTCATCTGTTACTTGCTGCGGTAGCTGAACCCCTTTATCCTTTGCATGACCTGTCATTGCCACAGTAAATAGATGAAACCCACTAGCATGAGTAGGAGTTGTTTGAGCCCTGTTGTGCCTACTCATTCATGTTTGTTTGTCATGCCTGCTACTGCTTAGAGTTGAGTCAGGTCTGATTCATCGGGGATGAATCAGAGGTGTGTGAACATGTCCTACTGTGTGTGAGCTAAGTGTGTGAACACGATTTGGTAAAGGTAGCGGTGAGAGGCCATGTAGGAGTACATGGTGGGTTGTCTCATTGTAGCCGTCCTCAGGAACTGAGTTCTGTGTTTGTGATCCATGATTCAGCTACTACCACGCATTGGGCCCGAAACCAATGGACCCTCTCGGCTTCTTGATCACCCTTGTCCTCTGTCCAGGAGTTGCAAGTAGTTTCTGGTGTTTGTAGTATGCTGGAGGCCGTGCGCAGCGCTGATCGTAGGGGTGGGCTGTGATGCGGTAGGCACGTGGCCGGGTAAACCGGGCGCCCGTTTGGTGTCACGGAACCCTGTACACATCGTTTGGGGCTGTGAGCGAAACTCCGGCCGGATCTCCTCATGGATGGAACCCGAATAGGCGATAAACCTGGACTAGAGACTTAGGTGATTAGGTAGGTCGTGGCCGACACCCACGTTGGGCTTCCGCTTGAAGGTTGCTGAGTACATGTCGTGTAAACGGCGGTAAGTGGTGAGAGCGTGTGTGAAGAAGTACACCCCTGCAGGGTTAACATCATCTATTCGAATAGCCGTGTCCACGGAAAAGGACTTCTGGGTTGCTTATATCAGTTCATAGACAAGTGAAAGTGGATACTTTAAAATACGCAAGATAAGCGTGAGTGCTATGGATGGCATTCTCGTAGGGAGACGGGAGCGGATCCATAGTGGTGTATTGATATGGTGAATATGTGGACTCGTGTGCGCCACCTCAAAAGAGTTACTTGCAGTCGTAGTTCAGGATAGCCACCGAGTCAAAGCTGGCTTGCTGCAGTTAAACCCCACCATCCCTTTGTTGATAATGATGCATATGTAGATAGTTCTGATGTAAGTCTTGTTGGGTACATTTGTACTCACGTTTGCCTATTTTATGTTTTTTGCAGAGAGACTTCAGTCTCACTAGTAGTTTCGCGTGGACTTCGACGTTTAGCTTGTTACCTCAGCTACGATCTTGTGCCCCGGCAGGATCTGGTAGATAGTCAGGCTTCTCAGCCTTTTCAGTTATAGATGTCTGTACCCAGACATGATAGCTTCCGCTTGTGCTTTGACTTGTATGCTCTGATTGTTGGGTCATGAGACCCATGTTTGTAATATCTCGCTCCTCGGAGCCTATTGAATACATTACTTGAGTCGTAGAGCCATGTTGTGATGCCATGTTGTATTTGCACATAACGAGCATATTGTGTGTATGTTATTGAAATGCTTGGTATGTGTGGGATCTGACCATCTAGTTGTTTATCTTTAGTAGCCTCTCTTACGGGGAAATGTCTCCTAGTGTTTCACTGAGCCATGGTAGCTTGCTACTGCTCCGGAACACTTAGGCTGGCCGGCATGTGTCCTTCTTCGTTCCTGTGTCTGTCCCTTC
>NC_041392.1:635675646-635683172 GCF_002162155.2 Triticum dicoccoides | reverse complement strand
CATATCGAGCATATTGTGTGTATGATTGAAATGCTTGGTATGTGTGGGATCTGACTATCTAGTTGTTTATCTTTAGTAGCCTCTCTTACCGGGAAATGTCTCCTAGTGTTACCGCTGAGCCATGGTAGCTTGCTACTGCTCTGGAACACTTAGGCTGGCCGGCATGTGTCCTTCTTCGTTCCTGTGTCTGTCCCTTCGGGGAAATGTCACGCTTTGAGTACCGGAGTCCTGTTAGCCCGCTACAGCCCGGTTTACCGGAGTCCTGCTAGCCCAGTGCTACAGCCCGGACCCACTTGCTGATGACCGACTCGTTCGAAGCTGGGTCATGGATGCCTGTCCCTGTAAGTCTGTGCCACTTTGGGTTTACGACTAGTCATGTCAGCCCGGGCTCTTTATCATATGGATGCTAGCGACACTATCATATACGTGAGCCAAAAGGCGCAAACGGTCCCGGGAAAAGGTAAGACGACACCCGTGGGAATACCGTGCGTGAGGCCGCAAAGTGATATGAGGTGTTACCAGCTAGATCGATGTGACATCGAGTCGGGGTCCTGACAGTTTGTCCTCTGTTTTGGACAAAACAAATAAATGGCATTTGAATAATCACATATGGAGTTTGAATTTGAATCTTGTATTCAAACCAACTTCATTTAATCTGTTGCTAGTTGCATTAGCCCAAAACACATTCATATTGCCATGTCATGAGCATGCATCATGTTGTGCATTGCATTGATTGTATTTCTTCGTTGTTGTCGGTATCTGTTCCCTCCCGGTAGACGATGTTCTGAGGATGTGATCGTTGACACTGATGAAGACTCAATGTTATGTTCAGAAGTGCCAGGCAAGCAAAACCCCCTTGTTCATTCCGATACAATCCCACTCTCTCGCTCCTGCTCTCTTTTACTGCATTAGGACAACAACGATTCATCTGTTACCTGCTGCGGTAGCTGAACCCCTTTATCCTTTGCATGACCTGTCATTGCCACAGTAAATAGATGAAACCCACTAGAATGAGTAGGAGTTGTTTGAGCCCTGTTGTGCCTACTCATTCATGCTTGTTTGTCATGCCTGCTACTGCTTAGAGTTGAGTCAGGTCTGATTCATCGGGGATGAATCAGAGGCGTGTGAAGCTGTCCTACTGTGTGTGAGCTAAGTGTGTGAACACGATTTGGTAAAGGTAGCGGTGAGAGGCCATGTAGGAGTACATGGTGGGTTGTCTCATTGTAGCCGTCCTCAGGAACTGAGTTCTGTGTTTGTGATCCATGATTCAGCTACTACCACGCATTGGGCCCGAAACCAATGGACCCTCTCGGCTTCTTGATCACCCTTGTCCTCTGTCCAGGAGTTGCAAGTAGTTTCTGGTGTTTGTAGTATGCTGGAGGCCGTGCGCAGCGCTGATCGTAGGGGTGGGCTGTGATGCGGTAGGCACGTGGCCGGGTAAACCGGGCGCCCGTTTGGTGTCACGGAACCCTGTACACATCGTTTGGGGCTGTGAGCGAAACTCCGGCCGGATCTCCTCATGGATGGAACCCGAATAGGCGATAAACCTGGACTAGAGACTTAGGTGATTAGGTAGGTCGTGGCCGACACCCACGTTGGGCTTCCGCTTGAAGGTTGCCGAGTACATGTCGTGTAAACGGCGGTAAGTGGTGAGAGCGTGTGTGAAGAAGTACACCCCTGCAGGGTTATCATCATCTATTCGAATAGCCGTGTCCGCGGAAAAGGACTTCTGGGTTGCTTATATCAGTTCATAGACAAGTGAAAGTGGATACTCTAAAATACGCAAGATAAGCGTGAGTGCTATGGATGGCGTTCTCGTAGGGAGACGGGAGCGGATCCATAGTGGTGTATTGATATGGTGAATATGTGGACTCGTGTGCGCCACCTTAAAAGAGTTACATTGCAGTCGTAGTTCAGGATAGCCACCGAGTCAAAGCTGGCTTGCTGCAGTTAAACCCCACCATCCCCTTGTTGATAATGATGCATATGTAGTTAGTTCTGATGTAAGTCTTGCTGGGTACATTTGTACTCACGTTTGCCTATTTTATGTTTTTGCAGAGAGACTTCAGTCTCACTAGTAATTCCGCGTGGTCTTCGACGTTTAGCTTGTTACCTCAGCTACGATCTTGTGCCCTCGGCAGGATCTGGTAGATAGTCAGGCTTCTCAGCCTTTTTCATTTATAGTTGTCTGTACTCAGACATGATAGCTTCCGCTTGTGCTTTGATTTGTATGCTCTGAATGTTGGGTCATGAGACCCCTGTTTGTAATATCTCGCTCCTCGGAGCCTATTGAATAAATTACTTGAGTCGTAGAGTCATGTTGTGATGCCATGTTGTATTTGCACATATCGAGCATATTGTGTGTATGTTATTGAAATGCTTGGTATGTGTGGGATCTGACCATCTAGTTGTTTATCTTTAGTAGCCTCTCTTACCGGGAAATGTCTCCTAGTGTTTCCATTGAGCCTTGGTAGCTTGCTACTGCTCCGGAACACTTAGGCTGGCCGGCATGTGTCCTTCTTCGTTCCTGTGTCTGTCCCTTCGGGGAAATGTCACGCGATGAATACCGGAGTCCTGTTAGCCCGCTACAGCCCGGTTCACCGGAGTCCTGCTAGCCCAGTGCTACAGCCTGGATTCACTCGTTGATGACCGACACGTTCGATGCTGGGTCATGGATGCCTGTCCCTGTAAGTCTGTGCCACTTTGGGTTTACGACTAGCCATGTCAGCCCGGGCTCCTTATCATATGGATGCTAGCGACACTGTCATATACGTGTGCCAAAAGGCGCAAACGGTCCCGGGCAAAGGTAAGGCGACACCCGTGGGAATACCGTGCGTGAGGCCGCAAAGTGATATGAGGTGTTACATGCTAGATCGATGTGGCCTTGAGTCGGGGTCCTGACAGCGTTGGTATCAGAGCTTGACTGCCTGTAGGATTACCAAGCCAAACTGGTCGAAGTTGAGTCTAGAAATTCTTAGTTATATAAGGGAATTGATTGTGGGATGGAACATAAGGCTCTTTTTACTCCTTATACCTTATGCCCTTCTGATCTGAGTCATCATCATCTCTTCTACGGGGATTAAGAACTAGGCTATCTCTTCTTTCTATCAGGATCACGTGTTACTAATCCATAGACTTATAGATTGTTGGATTAAGCCTCAGTTCAGTTTCTACCTCTGTATGTTAATTGTTGATCTCCAAACCTTGATATTGTGCTTCTGAGTGGTTATGCCACCATTTTTGTGAATGTCTCAAATCTTTTCTGAGCATTTACAGTCGTTATGCTGTCCGAGTCATCCCAGGTTTCTAAGTAGTCTGATGCATTTGCAAATCCTTTCTTTCCGTTTCAATGTTCCCATGGGCCAGATTAACCACACTAATCAGTGAGTTGAGGTACTCCGTTACCTTGACATTTATGTTGGAGTTACTATTATGACCCTAGGTATTTAGGGAGTCACCTAGTAATCTAGCAATGTTTTGTGTTCCCAGTGTGAGATTCTGGCCTTTATTCTCGAAAGCATTCCGTGATGCTACTTAGTAATAGGTATTCTGTTCCTGGGTTCTTGAACCCGAGATTCACTCTACCTACTTCATGTTGATAGAAATTGCTAGTGCCTTTAGGATATTAGTAACCTTTGCGATAGTCCTTGAAGTCCGTGGTATCTTCTTCTTCCAAATACCATGAACTACTTATGGCAGAAGTTCCTCGTTGAACTGAAATATCACAACAGGATTATTCTTGAGGAGTTCTCCATTCATAAATCGTGACTCTGCCAGTTCTACCTTTCTACATGGGTTATCCGGAAGAAATATGTTGAACTTGGTTCGACATACTAATCTATGCATCCACAACTCAGAAAATTATATGTTCCTTTGAGTTGTTCTCTTTAGTTGCATTCTGACCCTCGTCTATCAATTGATAGTCAAGAGTATGCGTGCGTTCGTTTATCGATGCCTATTACTCTTGTGGTCCGTCAAGCCATTCTATCGCAGAATGACTAGGAGAAACAAACTCCAGTACCTCTTCCATATCCAGGATTGGGTCAAAGAAGTTGTGCTCCGCAGATCAAATTACTAATCCAGCTTTTGTTCTGTTCTACCTTGGAGTATTACCATCTTTATATCAAGAATGTCATGGGAATTGCACACCATCCTATGAACTCTTGACACAGTGATACTTCTCACCATCATTAGTCATTCCTCGGTCTTTGTGTTGATGCAACCGGAATGTCGACAAGTGAGTCGTGATGTGTGAAATCAATACTGCTAGCAACTCCGTTGTTTGGTAGTTAAAGGACAATAATTTCATTCTTAGCATGTTAGTTAGTGAATCATCATTCTAAGATTGATCGTGCTACCTAGTCCATTCTCCTGGTTCACTCCTCGATCGATGAGTTAGGATTATTTCAAATCCTTGCTCTATTGATCATATCGTCTTGCCCTGAAAAGCAAGATTGTTCTCGAGCTTAGTAACATACCGGTGGTTCGTGATTTTCTGAATATCTTCTCAGAAGTATTACCAGGTTGTCACCTGACCGCTATGTTGAGTTCGTGATCAAGTTGGTTTATTCCTGTAAACCACCCCTTCTCCAAGAATCCGTGTTGGATACCCTGAGCTAGTTGGATAAGCTAAACAACAACTTGGAGAGTTGGAAGATAAAAGCTTGTTCGACTTAGTTCATGTTAAGGGATATCTTTTTGTGTGTGTGTGTGTTGAAGAAAGATGATATCTTCATCAATTGGTCCTCGTGAACAATTGTTGGATCTATTATCTTACCCAAACCTTTGATTGAGTATGGGCTATCATCCAATCAGACCAGAACCAACGATATTCGTAATGTTGTCTTACTCGTGGTTGACCCCTCGAGCATACACCATTATATCTTTTGGGTCTGACCAATGCTATCACTTGTTCACTTAACTATGGAATTCCTTTTAAAAGGAAACCTAGATGAATTGTTGTTGAGCCCATTGACAACATTCTTATCTCCTCCATGATCTTGTTGGACAACAAGTTAGTGTTGGAAACTTCTGAAAGCATTTCTTCATGCTAACTCATGAAGTATTTGTTTGATGAAAGGAGTGACTTCCTCTTATACACGTGCATTTGGTGAAAGTTGCCGCCGTGAATTTGAGAAAGTTAGTTTTGCTTCCTCTGGAATCATCCCAAGTCAGTCATGCATATGTGCAAAGTATTCTATGGTTTGGAGACTTGCAACCTTCATTCCATATGTGTTCCGAGCACACCAAGCCACTGATTGATTTGTTCAAGGAGAAGAAGTTTCTTCTTAAGAGCATGCCTTATGCAAGGACTTCAATATCCTCGATTATGGTTCCCCACCTGAACTCGGTAGTGTTTTGTTGTAAGACTACCATGTGATAATGTTTTGTCTAGGACAACGTGTTCACATGTTTGTAGCAGAACCAGCTCATGTTTTGGAGCTTGCTATCGTAGTTCATCTCCCGAGAATCCCGCAACGTCATCTCGTCGATTTGTGTTGCAAACTTTCATTTCTCTTCCTAGACTCGATGAGTCTGGAATATCCTGACACCAACCAGATCTGAATCTCAGGCAGATATGATGGTTGGAACATTTCCCAAGAACTATAATATCGGTCCCTCGGAAACCGGTAATGTGGATGTCGTGGTCAACACACCCAGCCGGAAGACCTGTTATTATAATATCTTGATTAAGGAAGTTGGCCACCTCCCCATGAGGACTTCGTAGGATTTACCTCCGTAGTTATTCCTTATGGATTTCTGTATTCCGAAGTCCGACCTTTTTACTTGATGTTCTAGATATCAAACCATATCTATGGGTGGATTACGCTAGCACATCAAGGAGAACATTAGAAGCGGAGTGCTAAATGTCTCTCGGTCGATCATCCAGATTTTATTTGCTTGGCCTCGCTAAGGTGAAATCTGAGAAAGTGTTATCCTCCTTCGCATCTGCATCGTCCATCGCTATTCATCATGGTAGTATGTTGTGTTGTCAGCACCCTTGACGCGGTTGTTGATAAAACCTTGATGATTGTGGAAATGCTCAAGTTCTTGATAGCACGCACAAGCGCTACGTGTTATCATCGGCTCTAATTGGGATGCTCTCAGTTCCCTCGGCAATGCTATGACCTTCTCAAACGGTGAATTCACTCTCTATTGTTGGGTTCTTTCCCAGTTATCAGAATCATTCCCAGCATTTGCATTTTGTTCCCAGCTTGCACCGCCAACGTGCCATTCAACCATGGGTCCCTTCCATTTCCGGTGATAAGCAAATTCATCCATTACGTTGTCTTCAACAAGGTAATCCACATCATCCAAGTCCAAGTATGCCATTCTACCGACCCCCTCCAAACGATCGCTCGAGAATTGCCTTAGGCTGGCTTAAAGGTTTTCAATGATCTCTGAATCAAAG
This sequence comes from Triticum dicoccoides, assembly GCF_002162155.2. Lineage (NCBI taxonomy): Eukaryota > Viridiplantae > Streptophyta > Magnoliopsida > Poales > Poaceae > Triticum > Triticum dicoccoides. Next base: position 635,676,760 of record NC_041392.1, on the reverse strand, counting down.
GTAATTCTTTTTGCCACTTAAGGAAATAATCTACGAATCACCCTCCTTCAGGATGTTTCGTCGTGGTATCATGGCAACTCAACTCCTCGCTACGTGGACAATCGTTTACCACCTTCTTAAGTGTGGAATTGTTGTCCACCTAGTGAACCTTCGTCATCCGTTTCTTTCCACCCCTCTTGATGTGTATCTCGTGTCTCAACCCGAGAGATGGTCCTATGTCTCATTCCGTGAGTTGTTCGATCTTCGAGAAGATCGACCCTTCTAGAGTCTCCTTCTTCCCTCCATGTCATGTTGACAGGATTTCTCAGAGCAAGACTTCAAGACAAAGATGGTGTTTGAATCAACGTTCATTTGAAGTGCAACCTGGATCGTGAAGATTGTGCTAGTTGCCTCCCCCTTCACCTTACCCTATGCTTAAATCTCGGGACGAGATTTTTGTTTAGTGGGGGTGAGTTGTCACATCCCTGGTCCTGTTATGCACTAGGCTAGACCCTCATGTGTGCATCATGTTTAAATTCAAATGAAATTTGAATTGGGGAATTTTCAAAGCCTCAGAAACCTTCTAAAAATGATCAACATTAAAATCTTCTCAAAGAAGTCCAAGAAAATGTTCCTTTTCAGCTTTGAAAAATATTGGCATGAGGTAAAGTGCAAACCAATATTTTTGGAATGACTGAAACATTTATTTTGGGCCTTTGAGTTAATTCAATAACTATTTGCATTGGATATATATATTATATATAATTAATATATGTCCAATAATTCTGGAACATTTTATGTGGTTTGGTATATTTTAGTTCTAACCACATAATTATTTTCAGGATTTTATAAAATGGTTTAGTATTTTTACTAAACCAAAACAAAACAGAACAAAATAAAAAAAGAACAGAAACTTACCTGGACTCACCTGGCGCTCACCGAAGCCACCTGGACGGCCCAACACTTCCGGCCCAGCCCGCCACCGCTACTCCCCCCCCCCTGTCGTCTTCCTCTGCCAGTAGGCAGAGGCGAGGTGTGGCGCGCGCCCGAGAGCTCCGGCCACCTCCTGCTTACCTGCTCGCCGCTGGAGGCACCCGAGGAAGCCACGCACTCCCCCTCGCCCCCTGCACCTCTC
>NC_041392.1:635640619-635675237 GCF_002162155.2 Triticum dicoccoides | reverse complement strand
CTCTGCTCCCCTCTCGCGCACACCACCGAGCGGAGCTCGCCGTCATCGTCGCCGTACCCGTGGCCACCGGCCACCCCTAGCACCGCCGATGCGCCCAGGAGCTCCGCCTCGACCCCCTCTTCCTCCCCACCGATCCACGACCCTCCGGAAGCCCTGCATCGCCGCCAACGCGCCGTCTTCAACCTCCGGATCCGACGGCCCCCTCCGGTCAATTTGCGGCCTCAGCGCGTCCCCGGCTACACCGAGTTGCTCCCCTTCACCGCTGTGAGCTCCTCTACGTTCTCCCCCTCTCCCCACCATTGATTGCGTCCCCTAGCCATTGTTTCTGTGATGGCCGAGAGCTCGCTGCCGCCGCCGTGAAGCTCGCCGTTGCTAGCGGCCCCTGCTGACCATGAAGAGCACCTGGACGAGTTCGACACGTCCCGCAGATGCTTCCCAACAGCCTAGCTTGTTCATTTGCAAGCTGCAGCCCCGCGCCGCTCGAACCCGTAGCTCCGGCCGCCGCCGTTCTGGTCGCCGCCGTCGACCCCGGCCTCCCTGGGCCCAGCTGCGTGCGCCCCTAGACGCGCGGGAGCATGGGCTCCCTCCTAGTGCCCTCAGGGTGCCCAACCGCAGCCTGTAGCGCCGCCTCGACCAACTCCGGCGAGTTCCCGCCGCTGCTGTGGTCGCCGGCGTCACCTGCTGACGTGGCGCCGGTTAATTAGTGCTAATAACCCCGCTAAACACCCCCAGAGCCACTGCCATGTGGGCCCCTGTGCTTAATTAGGTTAATATAATTATCCTGTTAAATTAGTGTTAGTGCCGTGGACCCCACGTGTCAGCTTTGACTCTGGCCCAGTCATCGTTGACCGGTCCCACCTGTCATTCACTCAATCCAGACCTGAGACACTGACCAGTGGGCCCCACTGGTCAGGTTTGACCGGACCAGCCCATTTGACCCTGCTGACGTCACTGTGACGCAGTGCTGACGCAGTAAATTCATTTCTGGATTTATTATTATTCAGGAAATTCCAGAAAATAGCTAAAACTTCAAAAATTCATAGAAATTCAACCGTAACTCCAAATTAAATAAATTATATATGAAAAATTATCAGAAAAATTCAAGGAATCCATATGTATCATTTTCATGCATGTTTGAACAATGTTTGTCCTCTGTTTTGGACAAAACAAATAAATGGCATTTGAATAATCACATATGGAGTTTGAATTTGAATCTTGTATTCAAACCAACTTCATTTAATCTGTTGCTAGTTGCATTAGCCCAAAACACATTCATATTGCCATGTCATGAGCATGCATCATGTTGTGCATTGCATTGATTGTATTTCTTCGTTGTTGTCGGTATCTGTTCCCTCCCGGTAGACGATGTTTCGAGGATGTGATCATTGACACTGATGAAGACTCAATGTTATCTTCAGAAGTGCCAGGCAAGCAAAACCCCCTTGTTCATTCCGATACAATCCCACTCTCTCGCTCCTACTCTCTTTTACTGCATTAGGACAACAACGATTCATCTGTTACCTGCTGCGGTAGCTGAACCCCTTTATCCTTTGCATGACCTGTCATTGCCACAGTAAATAGATGAAACCCACTAGCATGAGTAGGAGTTGTTTGAGCCCTGTTGTGCCTACTCATTCATGCTTGTTTGTCATGCCTGCTACTGCTTAGAGTTGAGTCAGGTCTGATTCATCGGGGATGAATCAGAGGCGTGTGAACCTGTCCTACTGTGTGTGAGCTAAGTGTGTGAACACGATTTGGTAAAGGTAGCGGTGAGAGGCCATGTAGGAGTACATGGTGGGTTGTCTCATTGCAGCCGTCCTCAGGAACTGAGTTCTGTGTTTGTGATCCATGATTCAGCTACTACCACGCATTGGGCCCGAAACCAATGGACCCTCTCGGCTTCTTGATCACCCTTGTCCTCTGTCCAGGAGTTGCAAGTAGTTTCTGGTGTTTGTAGTATGCTGGAGGCCGTGCGCAGCGCTGACCGTAGGGGTGGGCTGTGATGCGGTAGGCACGTGGCCGGGTAAACCGGGCGCCCGTTTGGTGTCAGGGAACCCTGTACACATCGTTTGGGGCTGTGAGCGAAACTCCGGCTGGATCTCCTCATGGATGGAACCCGAATAGGCGATAAACCTAGACTAGAGACTTAGGTGATTAGGTAGGTCGTGGCCGACACCCACGTTGGGCTTCCGCTTGAAGGTTGCTGAGTACATGTCGTGTAAACGGCGGTAAGTGGTGAGAGCGTGTGTGAAGAAGTACACCCCTGCAGGGTTAACATCATCTATTCGAATAGCCGTGTCCGCGGAAAAGGACTTCTGGGTTGCTTATATCAGTTCATAGACAAGTGAAAGTGGATACTTTAAAATACGCAAGATAAGCGTGAGTGCTATGGATGGCGTTCTCGTAGGGAGACGGGAGCGGATCCATAGTGGTGTATTGATATGGTGAATATGTGGACTCGTGTGCGCCACCTCAAAAGAGTTACTTGCAGTCGTAGTTCAGGATAGCCACCGAGTCAAAGCTGGCTTGCTGCAGTTAAACCCCACCATCCCTTTGTTGATAATGATGCATATGTAGATAGTTCTGATGTAAGTCTTGCTGGGTACATTTGTACTCACGTTTGCCTATTTTATGTTTTTTGCAGAGAGACTTCAGTCTCACTAGTAGTTTCGCGTGGACTTCGACGTTTAGCTTGTTACCTCAGCTACGATCTTGTGCCCCGGCAGGATCTGGTAGATAGTCAGGCTTCTCAGCCTTTTCAGTTATAGATGTCTGTACCCAGACATGATAGCTTCCGCTTGTGCTTTGACTTGTATGCTCTGATTGTTGGGTCATGAGACCCATGTTTGTAATATCTCGCTCCTCGGAGCCTATTGAATACATTACTTGAGTCGTAGAGCCATGTTGTGATGCCATGTTGTATTTGCACATAACGAGCATATTGTGTGTATGTTATTGAAATGCTTGGTATGTGTGGGATCTGACCATCTAGTTGTTTATCTTTAGTAGCCTCTCTTACGGGGAAATGTCTCCTAGTGTTTCACTGAGCCATGGTAGCTTGCTACTGCTCCGGAACACTTAGGCTGGCCGGCATGTGTCCTTCTTCGTTCCTGTGTCTGTCCCTTCAGGGAAATGTCACGCGATGAATACCGGAGTCCTGTTAGCCCGCTACAGCCCGGTTCACCGGAGTCCTGCTAGCCTAGTGCTACAGCCTGGATTCACTCGTTGATGACCGACACGTTCGATGCTGGGTCATGGATGCCTGTCCCTGTAAGTCTGTGCCACTTTGGGTTTACGACTAGCCATGTCAGCCCGGGCTCCTTATCATATGGATGCTAGCGACACTGTCATATACGTGTGCCAAAAGGCGCAAACGGTCCCGGGCAAAGGTAAGGCGACACCCGTGGGAATACCGTGCGTGAGGCCGCAAAGTGATATGAGGTGTTACATGCTAGATCGATGTGGCATTGAGTCGGGGTCCTGACATACGGACTAAAACCCTCCGGTTTATATAGACACCGGAGAGGGTTAGGGTTACACAAGGTCGGTTATAAAGGAGGAAATATCCATATCTGTATTGCCTAGCTTGCCTTCCACGCCAAGTAGAGTCCCATCCGGACACGAGACGAAGTCTTCAATCTTGTATCTTCATAGTCTAACAGTCCGGGTAATGGAGATAGTTCGGCTGTCCGGAGAACCCTAATCTAGGACTCCCTCACCCATCGATTGATGTTAATGCAAGGAGTAGGGATTGCCATGCAACGGATGCACTAGAGCTATAAATGTATGAAAGCTCAACAAAAGAAACTAAGTGGGTGTGCATCCAACTTGCTTGCTCACGAAGACCTAGGGCACTTGAGGAGGCCCATTATTGGAATATACAAGCTAAGTTCTATAATGAAAGATTCCCACTAGTATATGAAAATGACAAAACAAGAGACTCTCTATATGAAGAACATGGTGCTACTTTGAAGCACAAGTGTGGTAAAAGGATAGTGACATTGTCCCTTCTTCTTTTTGGGAGGGGGGCTTCTTTTTTTTCTTTGGCCTTTCTCTTTTTTGGGGGACAATGCTCTATTAAATGATGATCATCACACTTCTATTTATTTACAACTCAATGATTACAACTCGATACTAGAACAAGGATGACTCTATATGAATGCCTCCGGCGGTGTACCGAGATATGCAATGAACCAAGAGTGACATGTATGAAAGAATTATGAACAGTGGTTTTGCCACAAATACTATGTCAACTACATGATCATGCTAAGCAATATGACAATGATGAATGTGTCATGATGAACGGAATGATGGAAAGTTGCATGGCAATATATCTTGGAATGGCTATGGAAATGCCATAATAGGTAGTATGGTGGCTGTTTTGAGGAAGATATAAGGAGGTTTATGTGTGAGAGAGCGTATCATATCACGGGGTTTGGATGCACCGGCGAATTTTGCGCCAACTCTCAATGTGAGAAAGGGCAATGCACGGTACCGAAGAGGCTAGCAAGGATGGAAGGGTGAGAGTGTGTATAATCCATGGACTCAACATTAGTCATAAAGAACTCACATACTTATTTCAAAAATCTACAAGTCATCAAAAACCTCGGCACTACGCGCATGCTCCTAGGGGATAGATTGGTAGGAAAAGACCATCGCTCGTCCCCGACCGCCACTCATAAGGAGGACAATCAAATAACACCTCATGTTTCAAATTTGTTACATAACGTTTACCATATGTGCATGCTACGGGACTTGCAAACTTCAACACAAGTATTCCTCAAATTCACAACTACTAAAGTAGCACGACTTTGATATTATTACCTCCATATCTCAAAACAATCATCAAGCATCAAACTTCTCTTAGTATTCAACACACTCATAAGAGAATTTTATTATTCTTGAATACCTAGCATATTAGGATTTTAAGAAAATTACCATGCTATTAAGACTCTCAAAATTATCTAAGTGAAGCATGAGATTTCATCTATTTCTTCAAAATAAAACTACCACCATGCTCTAAAAGATATAAGTGAAGCACTAGAGAAAACGACAAACTACTCCGAAAGATATAAGTGAAGATCAATGAGTAGACGAATAATTATTCAACTATGTGAAGACTCTCTAACATTTAAGAATTTCAGATCTTGGTATTCTATTCAAACAGCAAGCAAAGCAACATAAAATTACATTCTAAGATCTTGGTATCTATGCTTCCTAGATCCATAGATAGATCTGGTCGCGCCGGATTTTTGATGCAAGTTCTCACGTAGAACGTGTGTTGACTTATGCATGACTTTGTTAGCCGCTCTATCGTGTTCACGGGGTGGTGGATCCGGCCGGTTGGCCGTATCGCTTATCGGCTGTATGGGATCTAAGGCATCGTCGTCGAATTCCGGTAATAGCTTGCTCTTTGGATAGCTATTTTGGTGGTAGCTTCTACCATACTTTGTTACTTTGTTCCACTTGTTGTTGAGCATGTCTTGTGCGACCTTGAGCCTTTGCTTCTGTTTCTTCAGGCTTCTCGCTGTGGCAGTAAGCCTTCTGTGGAGGTTCTCTTGCTCCAAGTGTGTTTCCGGGATGATGGGTGCATCATCGTCCAGACTATTTTCTTCCCTAGACGGGGATTGATGATGCTTATCTTTGGCGTCATCGTGTTTGGACGTCAGATCCGTACTATGTTTGTTGTTTGCATCTTGATTGTTTTGTGCCACCGGGATGGTGCAATTGTCGTCTTTCCGGAGTCGTGTGGACTATTGTTATCGTTGTTTTTGCTATGGCGGGACTTAGGGCGGCGCCGCTGACATCGGCGCTTGGGTTGCTTCTTGGAGGGGTCATCCTCCGCTTTCTCGTCACCATTGGCTTCGTTGGGGGGTCCACCATGTGCACGTCATGTGATGAAGTAGTGGTCCCGCGCCCTATGGGCGGTGGTTCCGGTTCATCTCCGGCTTCGTCATCCATACCCTCGAAGTCCTCGGAGCCGAAGTCGAGCATGTCGGTTAAGTCCTCGATAGTGGCTACTAAGTGGGTGGTGGGTGGGTGGCGAATTTCTTCGTCATCCGCATCCCATTCTAGCCGGACATAGTTCGGCCAAGGTTCTCCTGACAAGGAGAGAGACCCTAATGAATTTAGCACATCCCCGAAGGGTGAGTGCTGAAAGATGTCTGCGGAGGTGAACTCCATGATCGGCGCCCAGTCGGACTCGACGGGCACGGATATGAGCGGCTCAGAGTCCGTGGCTGTAGATGAATCCAGTGGTTTGGCGACACGGCTCTCATAAGGGGTGAAGTCAGTATCCGGCTCTATCGCCACTGAGAGTGCGGCCTCCATGGTGGGGTCCATCCCTTCACTCTCGGATGGCGCGACTTGCTCCGGATTGATGGGCGGAGTAGCTGCGGATGCGATCTCCCGAATACTGTCCGACGGCAGAGGTACATCATGCTCGTCAAGACTGTATGGCGCGTCCGACATGGGCTCGAATCCGTCGAAGATCAAGTCTCCACGGATGTCAGCCGTGTAGTGCAAGTTTCCAAATCTGACCTGATGGCCAGGGGCGTAGCTCTCAATCTGCTCCAGATGGCCAAGCGAATTGGCCCGCAGTGCAAAGCCGCCAAATATGAAGATCTGTCCGGGGAGGAAATCCTCACCCTGGACCGCATCGCTAGCGATGATCGAAGTAGCCATCGAGCCTTATGGTGACGACACAGTGGAACTTTCAATGAAAGCACCAATGTTGGTGTCAAAACCGGCGGATCTCGGGTAGGGGGTCCCGAACTGTGCGTCTAAGGCGGATGGTAACAGGAGGCAGGGGACGCGATGTTTTACCCAGGTTCGGGCCCTCTTGATAGAGATAAAACCCTACGTCCTGCTTGATTGTTCTTGATGATATGAGTATTACAAGAGTAGATCTACCACGAGATCAGAGAGGCTAAACCCTAGAAGCTAGCCTATGGTATGATTGGCTGTTGTCCTACGGACTAAAACCCTCCGGTTTATATAGACACCGAAGGGGGCTAGGGTTACACGAGGTCGGTTACAAAGGAGGAGGTATACATATCCGTATTGCCTAGCTTGCCTTTCACGCCAAGTAAAGTCCCATCCAGACACGAGACGAAGTCTTCAATCTTGTATCTTCATAGTCCAACAGTCTGGCCAAAGGATATAGTCCGGCTGTCCGGAGACCCCCTAATCCAGGACTCCCTCAGTCATTTCATCCCCTCTCATTTAACTTTCAAAAAGTTTCAATTTCACTCACTTTCAGTCAATCAATCACACCACAATCAAGCAATCAATCAAATCTATCTATTTAATATAACATTCCAAAATTTAGAATTTTGGGATGTTACAAAGTCCCAATATTATCGCATAGCCTATACCATGTCAATGCCTTCTCCTTCAAAGATAAAGGGAAGACCTTCTTCTTGAATTCATCCTTGAGCAAACCTACAAGCTTAAATAATCCACAAACTTCATCCACATTGATTAGATGCATATTAGGATGTAGTGTTCCATCTCCTGCATAAGGATTAGCTAGCAGTTTCTCTGTCATACCCGAGGGAATTTCATAAAAAATATTTTCAGTAGGTTTAGGAGCAACTCTTTGTTCTTCCGGTTGAGGTGAAGATACCCCGAACAAACCCCTCAAAGGATGATTTTCCATAGTGAGAAGTGACAGTAAATTTCAGCACGTAATATAAATGTTTTCTTACCAAATTCCACTTACCAAAGGTGCTTCACTCCCCGGCAATGGCGCCAGAAAAGAGTCTTGATGACCCACAAGTATAGGTATCTATCATAGTCCTTTCGATAAGTAAGAGTGTCGAAGCCAACAAGGAGCAGAAGGAAATGACAAGCAGTTTTCCGCAAGGTATTTTCTGCAAGCAGTGAAATTATCAGTAATAGATAGTTTTGTGATAAGATAATTCATAACGGGTAACAAGTAACAAGTGTAACAAAGGTGCAGCAAGGTGGCCCAATCCTTTTTATAGCAAAGGATAAGCCTGGACGAACTCTTATATAAAGCAAAGCACTCCCGAGGACACATGGGAATTACTGTCAAGTTAGTTTTCATGCTCATATGATTCGTGTTCGTTACTTTGATAATTTGATATGTGGGTGGACCGGTGCTTGGGTGTTGTCCTTACTTGGACAAGACTCCCAGTTATGATTAACCCCTCTCGCAAGCATCCGTAACTACGAAAGAAGAATTAAGATAAGTCTAACCATAGCATGAAACATGTGGATCCAAATCAGCCCCTTACGAAGCAACGCATAAACTAGGGTTTAAGCTTCTGTTACTCTAGCAACCCGTCATCTACTTATTACTTCCCAATGCCTTCCCCTAGGCCCAAGTCATGGTGAAGTGTCATGTAGTCGACATTCACATAACACCACTAGAGGAAAGACAACATACATCTCATCAAAATATCGAACGAATACCAAATTCACATGATTACTTATAACAAGACTTCTCCCATGTCCTAAGGAAAAAATGTAACTACTCACAAAGCATATTCATGTTCAAGATCATAAGGGTATTGAATATTGTTAAGGATCGAACATATGGTCTTCCACCGAATAAACCAACTAGCATCAACTACAAGGAGTAATCAACACTACTAGCAACCCACAGGTACCAATCTGAGGTTTTGAGACAAAGATTGAACACAAGAGATGAACTAGGGTTTGGGAGGAGATGGTGCTGGTGAAGATGTTGATGGAGATTGACCCCCTCTCGATGAGAGGATCGTTGGTGATGATGGCTTCGATTTCCCCCACTGGAGGGAAGTTTCCCTGACAGAATAGCTTCACCGGAGCCCTAGATTGGTTCTGCCCAGGTTCCGCCTCGAGAGGGCATTGCTTCATCCCTAAAGCTTCCTTATGATTTTTTTCCAGGTAAAAACCCTTCATATAGCAGAAGATGGACACCGGAGACCTACCAGGGGCCCCACAAGCCCTAGGGGCGTGCCTAAGGGTAAGGCGCGCCCCCAGGCTTGTGGCCACCTGGTGGGTCCCCTCTGGTATTTTCTTCGCCTAATAATTCTTATATATTCCAAAATAATTCCCCATAAATTTTCAGGACTTTTGGAGTGGTGCATAATAGGTCTCTCAGATTTGCTCCTTTCTGGTCTAGAATTCCAGCTGCCGGCATTCTCCCTCTTTGTGTAAACCTTGTAAAATAAGAGAGAAAAGGCAAAAGTATTGTACCATAATGTGTAGTAATAGCCCATAATGCAATAAATATCAACATAAAAGCATGATGCAAAATGGACGTATCAGCCTACACACACCTTGGGTGAACGATCTAAAGAGATATAACGAATGTGCGTGATGGAGAGAATGTTGTGGGAGGGTGAGAGGGAGGCGGGCGTGTGCATGCATGAGAGAAATTTAGCGCTAGCTACAAAGAGAAGAGGATTGTGTGGGTGTAAAAGACGAACAGAGATCATAATTCATTATAAAAGTGGATTTGGATATTTGAACAAGAGATCATAGTGTTTTAAACTAACGCATGCATGAATATAATGGTGATACGCATGGTGTGGTTATGAACATGTTCAGTTATACTACATATAATATATATATAACATTTATTTGAATTTGTGATAATGTGTGGCTTTTGCAGCTCATAGCTAAATACTTGTCATAATGTAGGGGGCGGGGCACTATACTTTGTGTGATAAACACGGTGTACATATGACACATGGTTTAGATTATGAAGATCTAGCTAGTACATCAAATATACTATCATTTGGAATCAACATCAAGTGTATTCAAAATTTTGAATTCGAGTTCATATAGTACACATAGTTCATATCTAACTCTATATTAATCATGTGATGTGTTATTAAAATAATATACAAATGATGGTTTAACTTGGCAATAATCATGATTGTAGATTCTTATTCAAATAGAGAAACGAATTCAAATTTAGTTCGAATTGCAGTGGTAGTATAGACATTTGGAATGCACTAAAATGTTCGTATGACACCCAGCGAAAAAATTTAATTGGATATAACATGGATTCATAGTTTTGAATAGCATTTGTACAGTAAAACGGGACAAGACTCTCTCTTTGTGTGGTGCGAATAGTTTTTTTGTTTTTTCATTGAGGGAAGTGCGAATTGATTTGGTACGTACATTATTACATGTTAGGCTTGTCCCAAAATTTCAACCGGCACCTTGTTATCCCGGAAATTCAGATATCGCTTTGTCTCTATGTGCTCCAAACACTCGCTCCTTCACAACCCGCGTCTTGCTATCCCGAAATTACAACTCGCGCGAAAACTCCCTCCAGCTGCCAAATCCCAACACGCGAAATCCCCCTTCTAATCCTGAGCCGAAAGGGCCGCTAGTTCAAATTGGTGTGCTACTTTTGTAACACACCCTACATTTTGGACAAGAGCGTCCCTAAGTCATGGTTTGCCCCTCCCATCACCTCCTTTTCGCCATTCGAAATCCTAGGCCGCCATAACCTCTCTGCTCCAGCCGTGAAACCCCACCCTACTTTGTCCACCACCCCACCGCTGCCCCGACAGAGCCTCTTCCCCGACGACGTTGTCCACCGCAACTGCTCGACGTCCCTCATCCACCGGCCCAGATGAGGATCCATTGTCGATCGTCCCGCTGGTTCAGCAGCCCCGTCCTCCACCTCCAAGGAGCTGCTCCGATGATCGTCTCGTCTATCGCGGCTGATCCATCCCCACAGCGTCGCCTTAACCTGCTCCACCAGAATCGCAGCATCCTCACCAACTCCTCGGATGAAGCTGAGGCCTAATTGGCGCCACCAAAGAGGTTCTACAGTAATCGCTGGATTTTCTTCTTGATTCAATCTAACGGTGTTGCCGGCGCTCGGTCCCGAGCCGCCATGGTGCGGCTCCATCTACGGCGGCATCGCCATCCACTTCCTCCACAGTTTCGCTCCCTCGGCGGCGACGTCCACATCAGTATAAGCTATTGTTGCTTCTCTGCTCTTGCTCTCAGTCACCTGCCTGGTCTGCTCTAGCTCTTTCTTGTGCTGCTGCTCTTGCTCTTGCTTGCGATGCTGGTCTACTCTTTCTCACACTACTGTTGCACGAGCAGCAGCTCTGGCTCTCGCTCGAGCTCCTCCTCCTGCTGCTCCTACCCAAGATGCTGCTACACTAGGCGCTGCTGCTGCTCTGCCACTAGTGCTTGAGCGACCAAAACTATTAGTGCACTACTTTTCTGCTACTAGTGCGTTCAGTTTCGATAGTAAAATTCAGTTTCGACAGCAAAATTCAGTTTCGGCAGTAAAATTCAGTTTACCAGTTAAATTCAGTTTCGACAATTAATTTCATAGATGAGCGGCTGATGTAATTTACATCTAGCACTTTTTTATTATGTATTTTACATCATCTATTGGAGATGCTATTAGAATACCACTTCTGGTTAACATTGTCTCTCTTGTCCTGGTTCAGCCTCGCCATCGTACACCTCACCGGAGCTGCTCCAACGATGAAACCCTCCATCACAGTGGAGCAGTACCCTTGGCTCCATCTCGAGACGCCTAAGATCTTCTTCCCCTCCTCCGACAGCCACATCAGCCGCAGCATCCTTAGCGACCAACCCAATGATGCTAAGATCGACATGGCTTCGTCAAAGAGGTTGTACACTTGCTGCATCGCTTTCTTACTCTACATGTTATATATATTGTCCACTCAGCACGTGTAGTAACGTGAAATACGATTAGTTTCTCGTATATAAAAAGCAGTGAGGTACCAGGCAACTTAGCTATCCATGATGGACTCTCTCGAAAGTCATCATTATTTATCTCTGTTGTTTGAGCTATGCATGTGTAGATGGGCCTGGGAGTTGAGCTAGTAGGGTAGTGGTCTGGGTCCAAAGTAGTAGACATAGCACAAAAACATTTTTGGAGTGTAGGCTTTAACCTGTTCAAGCCTTCCTACTAGAATTGCCAGTGGTTGAAAGGAAAAGTGAAGGAAAAACATAAGAATTGGAAAGTTTCCTATGGCACTACTATTCATGCATTTGGTTCAAAGGAATGGAGCAAAGGAAAACTGTAGGATTTGTTCCTTTAGTGTCTCTTTCAAAGAAAAACCGTAGGAATTTTAATATCCACTTGGCCCTCCTTTTCAAATTCCTGTTCATGAAGAAGAAGACTAGGTGATAGTAGCATAATAGCATTATAAATGTACATTTTCTTGTGGCTTGACATAATTTGACCATGCTTCTTTGCATTCCTATGACTTTTAAATTCATGTGAACCAAACACCCAGATTGACAGAAAGCCTATGATTTTATATTCTTTGTTTTGCACATGCATTCCTATCCTATTACTGTGTATTTCCCATCCCTAGGTTGTTAGAATCCTCCAATTCAAACGAGCCCTTACAAAATTACTTCTCTTATAGATAGTTGTCAAATAAAACCTTGTGTGGTTTGTCCCACTCCTGCCACATCGTCGTCCACCCCAGCTCAGCTGCTCCAACGACGGAAGGGTCCACCACACCAGGGATCCGTGCTCCAGACTGTCTTTCGTCGCCTCGGATCTTCTTCTCCACCGCCGGCAGCCACGACAACTACATTACCATCATCAACTGAGCAGATAACCTTGAGGACTAATTAAACGGGTCCACAAGAGAGGTCACACTCTTTCATGTCTGCTTACGTTATGCATCTCTTAATATTACATGCTACTTTATCGTCATGTTCACCAATTAGACTCCGAGTCAGCTCCAAACAAATGCTCCAACTTGAGTTTTAAAATGGTTGTGGGGTACATATCGCGGCCGCAATCAATAGTATCTGTCTACTATCTGGTAAATCTCTGGTGTCTACTATGAGTTCCATGTTGGGTGGGAAACAAACAGTAAATAAGACATTATCTGTATTTTTTAACTGAAGCTATTATCTTCCTGCTATCATTGATTTTGGGTCTATCCACAGGTTGCTATCATCACTCTAGATTTCTGCATGCCCTCCTTACATAATCTCACTATGTTTTATTCTTATGCATGTTAGTTATTGTACACAATGGTACTGAACATGTAGAGCAAAAGAGACGAGCCTTGTGTGGCAATAATATTTCATGCAGACGTCGCTCCATGGTGGGCGCAAAGGCAGCCCCCTCCCCCCATTTCAGATTGTAATCAAGAGGAAAATAACTGTTCTGAGGGGGATTCAGAAGGAGCAGACCACTCCTATTTACCCCCTGAGGTCTTTTCTCTAACTTGGCATGCTGATGTTGGTCATAGCATGCCTATGGTGCCTTGCATTGCTTACTTTATACATCAAATATGTTATCTGCTTAGTTTAGACATGCTTTGTGTGAATGTCATCTGTTTAGTTTCTATATCATATATGTGAATTATGCAACGCCATCTTGTTTAGCCAGGCATCATATATGTGAATTTTGCAATGCCATCCTGATTAGCCAGTCATCTTTTATGTGAATTATATCATACCATCCTTTTTTTCATTACGTATTACATTTGTCAATAATGTTAGTACATTCAACTACTCTTCATGTGCATCAGCCATTTGACACGGTGATGGAAAAATCTGGAGTGAAAACAAGGTCTTAAAAGCAAACAATGCTATCTGATGAAGCGCATATCTCGCTATTTACGGATAGCTCCTCAGAGGAGGATTTAGAGACAGATGACCAGTCCTATCCCCCCCGAGGTGTATGCTCTAGCTTGGCAGGGTTATGTTGCTCATATTGTGCGTATGGTGTCTTGCATTGCTATGTCATTTTCTTAGTTTAGACATGCTTTGTGGGAATGCCACTTGTTTAATGTCTAATTACCATATATGTGAATCATGCAATGTCATCTTGTTGCAAGACATTATATATGTGAATTATGCAATACTATCTTGTTGTAAGGCATTATATATGTGAATTATGCAATGCCATGTTGTTTAGTCAATCATCATATATGTGAATTATGTCATGCTATCCCTTTTTTGTATTATGTATTCCATTTGTCGACAGCGTTTGTATATTCACCTACTCTTCCTATGCATCAGCCATTTGAATCAGTGACGGAAGTATTTGGAGTGAAAACAAGGTCTTTAGAGCAGACCAAGGCCGGGCCGGCAAAATTCGGGCCCTGTGCGAAACTACAAAATGGCGCCCTATCACACTAACAAAATGAAATCACAAGCAATTATAATGTATATATGTATCCCGCAAAAAATAATTATAATGTATAATTGTATATAATATAATGTTTTCAACCGAGGGGGTGTCTGAGGACTATTGCCAAATTGTCGATCGATCCGCCTGTATGTTGTAGCAACGGTGACGCGGTCGCTGTTTTGCGATCGATCTGCTACCTATGTTACATGGATACGGCAGGTATATTTGTGGGTAGATGATGAATAAAATGGTTCAACAGTGCATTAGAAAGTAAATTAATAATAAATTGACTTATGTCTTACAAATTTTCAGGAGCGCTCAAAGTACGAACAACTTGCCTTGTAGACTGTAGTTTCCCGTAAGTCTTCTGTAGTTGCATACTACTTTGTTTATTTTTTTTCTATCGATGGATCTGAGTGTTTGTATGGAAAGATCTAAATGCAAATTTTCCCTAATAGTTTCTCTTCGTTAAGTCCCCAGCACTAGCAGCATGGATGGTGTACAAAATAAGAGTAAGGAGGCTGGATCAATGGAGCTTACTTGCGATAGCGTGATGGATCGGTGAGACGCTGCGTTGCTGCTGGTGGCGCGGAGAGACCGACAGATGGCGATGTGGAAACTGATAGGTGACGGCGGCGCCGATATGTAGGAGTCATTGTGCGCGAGGGCTTGTGTTAGCGACCAGAATTCTAGCAATCAGGCGGCGATTGACTCCTGTCCCGTAGATCCCGTTTTTCTTTTTTTTTTTTGAAGGTGTGACGAGGTTATGATCGCGAAGCGTGGGATCGCCTGAGATCGAGCAGCGATGTGGCTCGCGCATAGACTCATGCGGAGTCATGGACACCAGCGGCCCAGGCCCAGGAATAACATTTTTTCTGAGAAATATACATACTAGGCCTATAAAAATTGGGGGCCCCAAATTTTATTTCCTTTGCGAGCCGCACACTCTATACCACTATGGGCCCGGCCCTGGATCAGACAATGCTACCTGCTAAAGCATACATCTTGCTAGTTTAGAAATAGATGACGAGTCCTATTTCCCCCCTGAGGTGTATGCTCAAACTTGGCAAGGTTATATTACTCATATCATGCATATGTTGTCTTGCATTGCTTAGTTTTTATATCATATACACAATATTAAATGCCATTTTCTTAGTTTAGACATCATATATGTGATTGCCATATGCTTACTTGCTTAGTATATAAATCATGGATTTGAATTATATCATGCTATCATGTTTACATAGACATCATCTATCTGAATTATGGCATGCCAACCCATTTAATAAAGACATCATATAGTTATATCATCTAATCCTGTTTAGTGTTTACATAGTCATCATATTTTGAATTATGTTATTCTATTCGTGAATTATATCATGCCATCATGTTTCCATATGCGACATGTATGTGAATTATGGCATGCCAACCTATTTAATAAACACATCATATAGTTATATCATGTCATCCTATTTACATAGTCATCATATTTTGAATTATGTCTTTCTATCCTGTTTAGTTAGCCATCATATATGTGAAATTGTGTCATGCTATCTTGTTTATTTAGCCATCATATATGTGAAATTGTGTCATGCTATCATGTTTGGTTAGACAACATAAATGTGAATTGTTTCATGCCCTCTTTTATTTCTCACTATCCATTGCACATGTCTATCATACAATGTCTATACATTCAATTAATTTTCTTGTTTATCAGCCATTTGAATTGGAGGGGGTGATGGCAGTATCTAAGGGAGTAACAACATGGTCTCCATAAAATATAGTGCTACCAGTCGATGTAGATAGAACCACGGTTGTACTTGCCCAAGAACCAGCCCCACCACACATAACCCAGACTCTTGCAAATTGTACCCCCTACCCAGTTGGACAGAGAACCAGCTACACCCTTCTAACCCCAACCCCAAAAGATAGTAACCCAGTTCCAGTTGACACAACACCGTCTCCACCACAGAGCACCCAAACACGAGCAGTTAGTAAGGCAACTACAGTGCCCAAAGCACGAGGACCACCACTCCGAACCCCAACTCAATGCTTAAAGTAGAAGAAGAATTGTTCTCAGGTCAGATTCCGTAGCTATGGTTCATACTCCTTTGCTCTTGCATCACTGTATTTACTCATACCAACTAATTTCAAATTTCAATGATGGAATTGAAACTCCAATGGCGCAACAGGTATGTTTTAAACATGTTTGTTTAACTTGTTTGCTGTTGTAACTTGCTCTATGTTTATTTCAGTTTTAAATGAATAAACAATCATGTTCTCATGTCATGCACATTATAAGTGTTATTATTGTTGTGTAGTTTCCCACACTTATATTATGTCTATGCTGCTTTGTCTTAAACAGATATGATTTGAGCTGTGTATCCATCTTGATTTGGCAACATAAGCTAGAATGATATAGACCATACAGTGACCATGGCACATAGATATATGTTTGTTTCATGTTGTTATCCTGTCCAGTTTACTACTGAACTGATTTACCAAAATGAGTTTCATAAACAATATGGTAAACCTGTGATGTGTCTTCTTGTTTCTATTTTAGAATGCGGATAAAATATTGGAGAAGAGTACCCCATTATGCAATGGTAAAGGAAGTAATGTAGATAATGTTCAAGATAGTGAGACATCCCTATTGGTCTCCAAGAAAGCTGATAAAAACTATCTTGAAGATAGTGAGACAACCCCAAATTCTTGTCTTGATATAGTGTTCGAGTTATTGGCCACTACTGCTGGCACAAGCTCTTCGAACTTGCTGCCTGAATTAGTGTGGCTTCTTGAGTCTGAAATTCAAGTTGAAAGACATCAATGAGATGTGTTGCGACACGAAGCCGAAGGACTGAGGAAGTTCCTGCATAATTCAGATGCATACTTTCTGGTGCAACGACAAGCGCTGGAGGATTTAAGTGCCAAACAAGATAAAGTTAATAAGCTTGTTAAGCATCTTGCCAGCATGGTGGGTACCCAGAATATTGTTTCTTGAGCTCTTATGAAGTGTTTTTAGTTCTGGACTTGTTTTACTGTAGTGTTTATTTGCACTGGTCGCCAACTTTGACAACCAGTGTATGTAATATGTTGCTTTGTTCCCTATATTTGTACTAGTGGCGAACTTTGATGCCTAGTGGATGTAATCTGTGCAATCGTCGTAATATCCTAGTGTTAGTTGCTTGCTTATTTATTTTTAGTATTATTTATTTGTTTGCTTGTAGTTCTGCGGGTATTTTTTTCTCGGTTTTCTAGTGGCCGCAATAACCTACTTTTTAAAACCAGGCCACAATAACCATGGGCAGCATATGGACTGTTGTAACCATGGTTCTCCTATCTGCTATAGTGACCATGGGCCTCCTATTGGTCATATGATCGATTGGCCAAATATGGGACGTACTATTCGTGGACCATTAACGGACCGCAATATGGGCCGTAAATGGGCTAGAATGGGAATTGTCTGTCTATGGGCCGACCATAACGGGCCTTTAGTAGGCCGATGTGTACAACGGGCTTAATTCTATCGGCAAGCATAACGGGTCCTCAATCGGCCATATTTGACGACGCTATGAAAATGGCCCAACGGATTAATGGGCTACATATGAGCCAATTTTAACCGCGGGCTGAATTTGACCCACAAGCTTAACAGGCCAATAATGGACCGTAAGTAATCAAATTCTAGAAATGAACCCAATAATAAATGGGCCCTTAGAAGGCCAAAAGATAACACGTGCTAGAAATGGCCCAATGGAATCATGGGATGTTAATGGGTATAAAGCGATATATTGTTCATTATGGGCCAGTTTCACCACGGGCTGTTTATGGGCCAAGAGTTACAAAGGGCCTCATATTGGCCGAAGGACGTCATGGGCCATACATGGGCTGGAAGTTAGAACGTGATGGAATCATATTGGACGGCCTAGATGACGCTACTAGGCCTAATTCGGATAGGGTGTAACGGGCCATGAGTTAGAGGGCTGTAAATGGGCTATATGCGAACAAGCCGTTAACAGGCTTTCCGTGGGCCGGGACGCTGGCTTTTGACCAACTCAAACGGGCTGGCCTTTTGACCTGAATGGGCCACTGTTGGGCTGAGCCACGTGTCGACGTATCATAGGCGCATCTCATCCATTCGTTGGATGACATCTATCCCAGCGCTGAGCCGACATGTGGATCCTCCGGTGAATGAGAATTTTATACGTGGAAAATCCATTGGTCCGGGCTGTTAACGGGTTATCGGATCCAAACCGAAACCCGATAGCTGGCGACCCGTTACGGCGGATTCCACGTGTCAATTACCCTTGATGAAAGCACTTCCATGACGCACAATTTATCGTCATGGAAGTGGACACTTCCGTGATGATAATATTGGTATTGTCATGGAACACTTCTACGACAGCACGGGTATGACTATCTTGATTTTGCCATAAAATCGCCATGGATGTACATGCATGACAGAAAACGTGACCTACTGTGACAAACACGTATCATCACGGAAGTGATTTTTTGTTGTAGTGCAAGTATCAAGGAGCTTGAATCAATAGTTTAATGAGATAGTTAAAGAGTTTTTGACTTCATTAAAAATGACAAAGAAATTTGTGTATACAAGAAGTTTAGTGGGAGCTCTATAGCATTTATAGTCTTATATGTATTTTCCATATTGTTGATTGGAAATAATGTAAAGTTTATAAGCACAATAAAAGATTTTGTAGAATGTGTTGCTAATGAAAGAATAAAGGTGAAGCAACTTATTGGACATAAAAATCTATATAGATAAATCAAGACATCTGGTTACTCTAAGCCGAAATGAATACATTGACAAGATTTTAAAAGGTTTAAAATGGAGAAAGTGTTTTCTCCTAATGTCACATAGCATGATGCTTAAGATAAACCATTGTCTATAAGACAGTTGATAAGCATGTGCAGATTAGTGGAATTCAATAAACCTTGATAATCGAATCCATCATGAATACTATGATATGTATTAGGCCAAATGTTTCTTATGCACTAAGTGTTAGTAGCATGTACCAAAGTGATCCTGGATTGGTTCACTAGGCAAATTGTTAATATAATTAAGTACCTAAGAAGGACAAAAGGACTTTCTCCTTGTTTATAAGAGGAGATGAAGAGATCGGTGTAAATGCTTACACGAACACCAGCTTTATGACTGACACAAAATTATTATTGAGCTATAATAAATTGTTTGGAATATTTTTAAGCATAAACAATATTGTGGATTCTATAGCGTCAGATGAATATGTTGTAAGCATCATATGTTTCAAAGCAGTCTGGATCAAGAAGTGTCCTGATATAGTTAGTGTGATCCCAAGCGGTGAAACCAATAACATTGTATTGTGAATAGTAGTGTCATTGCTCAAAGCAAAAGGAATCAAGATCCCATGTAGAGATCAGACATGACTAACACAAATATTACATGGTTTTGAATGTGCCAAAACTGATGGCGAAGACTGTACCACAAGCAAGGCATGAGCAACAGGGATAAGTTATGGGTGTTAAAATAGGCTATGCAACTAGATTGTTGACTCTAGTGCAAGTGGGAGACTGTTGGAAATATGCCCTAGAGGCAATAATATTGTATTATTATATTTCCATTTTCATAATTAAGAGTTTATATTTCATGTTATAATTGCTATGATCCTGGAATATGTGACTCAGTGGAAAACTCATATGCATGTGTGGAATGATAAACGGTAAAGAATAGGTTCCTAGTCTTGCCTCTAAGACAGGCTCAAGTGTTGTTGGTGATCATATTTTCCGAACCTTAGGATACCGTTAAGTGTAACGATAGTCCTAAAAACAATGAGAGTATGATGTTAGAAGAATTATGATATTGAATCGACCCAAACTTTTTTGTTATACTTTGAGATAATATCGTCTGAAATCAATTGTTATAACAAGGAGTGTTAACATGTGTTTTTGTTCCTTAGACCATGAGAGTATCTTAGTCACTTCTTACCATATGATGAGCCTTGGGGTTGCTCAAACGTCAACTATAACACGATGATCATAACGACAACTTACAAGTTCATTGGAAAATTTGACAAGGGACTAGATAGCTCGAGAGTGGAATTTGCTTCTCTGCCAATGAAAAGATATTGTTAGGGACCTCTTGGTGCGACGGCATCCATCATTGTCTAGATAGACATAGGTGTCTATATCACGGGGATGCCAAAACATTTCAACGAGAGAAAAAACAAAACTAGTGACAAGAAGAATGGTATAGTGAGCATGTGTATGGCTCAGGAGGATGCCGATGCACCTCGGGTTCTGTAAAGTATCGAGAAACAAAGGGAACATCACATGATAACCAAAGGTTCACTCGAATGTCATTCGCGTAATCATAGGGATCAATATGGACGTCGACGGTTCCGCCATCGACCAATGAACGAAGGGGTTTCGTTCTTGTCTATGTTTTACCGAACCTACAGGGTCACAAGCTTTAAAGTTATCACGGTCTGCTAAGTGTTAGTAGGACGATAGTATCGAGGATTTATTTGTTGAATTGTTTCATTAATATTTGGAATAGTTCCAAGATGAACATGAAGCGTTTCTGGGTCACCGGAAGGGGTTCGGAGTTTATTAGCTAATATCGGGCATTCCTGATAAATAATATATAGGTAGAAAATGGTTTCGGTGGTGTTAAATTAATAACAAAGACTCTAGTAATTGTTATGAGGCTTTTATATTCAATTTAATATCAACGGGCCTTAAAAGACCAAGTGGTGGATGAAGAATTAGGCCACCAAGGCCAAATAGGGGAAGGCGCCCCCCCTTTCCCACTTGGAAGACCGAATTGGAGTGGGGGACTCCTCCTCCCTAGGACGGCACACCAAGGAGGGGCTCCTTCCCTCCTTGTGTGGCGCCCCACCTCTCCCCTTCGACCTATATATACTAGAGAATTTTGCACTATTAGGACACATAAGTTTTGGAGCATGCTCTAGTTCTCTAGCTCTTGTCCTAGTTGGTCCTAGTCGATCAATTAGAGGCCGGCGTAGATCCTCTAATCCTCATAATTAGAAGTCCAGTGTGGTTCTAATCTCCTCTCTCTAATTCTCCGGCGACGATTAGCTCTGGACGGCGAAGCACTGCCAGATCGTGAAGATCATACGCTTGCAACAAAGTAGAGAGGTCATGCTTTTGGTCTTCCGTTCGAGGGATCATTCGTGGGCGGTTCGCGAGATCGTTCATCTACGGTTCGAGGGACTACAAGTACGATCTACACCGACTCGTTTACTTCCTCTGTTACTCCGAGTCGGTAACGATTGTGATCCAAACCGTTTATGCATCTCCATATTGTTCCTGGGTGATCGTAGGGTGATTTCTTTTGTTTTTGTACTATGTTTTTCCAACAAAATTTGGTCCGATACCAATGGCAGGTGAAAAACTAAGCCCGCCGCTAGAACTAATATACCAGTGGTGGGCGGTCCTCTCCGTACTCCACTGCTTATTTGGGTTCAGATTAACTATGGGGCAAACATATCAGTGGCGGGTGTCCCAAATCGGCCCACCACTAATAGTTAGAGCAATAGTTTTGGGCCCATCTAAACACGCATCATTTGTATTATTGATACTAATTTGGCTTACTATAAACGTGTGGGAAGCTATATCAGCCGCGGGCACTTAAGATCACCCATCTACCCAAATATGTAGGTATTTTAAAACAACATTTCTTGTGAGTTAGGATATGGCCAAAGCATTTCTTTATTATTAGCAAAGAATAAAATGGAATTGTGGGTCTCACACACTCGTGGGACCAATATGCACATATGGATGCGCCAAAATGAGCGAAGTTGATCCCCATTTTTTTTCATTAGAGAAAAGACAAGCATCCGACTTTATAAATAAAGCCACCAAACAGAGTACCGAAACCAACGGAGCAAAATTAAGTAGCATACATACCAGACACAATAGCGTATTAAGAGTAGAAAACAGTTTAACAATGGCACACATACCAACTACCTACGACCAAAAGAGTACAACATCTTAGAGGTAAAACATAAAACCACGTCTATCATGAGGAAGCAACATGATCTTGCTGAAGGAGGGTAGACGCCGTTGATTGAACATGGGACTCCCCATATGAGAGTATTAGATAATTTTATGCTGCAAACATATAAGACTTTGTCTACGGTGGTGCTCTTTGAGTACTAAGGGCCTGTTCGATGGCTCCCCAACTACTGCAAAACCTTGAATCACACTTCTCATTTCCACCGCCAGCTTCCGATGGGAGCCCTAGCGATAAAAATACGTTCGGCTCCTCGCTCTAGCTTCTGGTACTCTCCAGCAGGCCAATCTGCCTAGACCGGCTGAAGCCCAACCGGCTCAAGAGGTAACACGGCCTTAGGCCCAGTCGAACACATTAGCAGATGCGAGATAGAAGTAGCGAACCGGTACGTGAACCCCTGGAGTCACTTAGCGGTGGCATCTCGATGTAAATAACGTCAACTCCAGTTTTCCCCTATTCCTGGATCACCCAAACTGCCGCTCCGCCTTTTTGTACATGAACGCAGCTTCAATCCGGAAAGCTGGGCTTCTTGGAGCTGGACCTTTCGGGCCAGCTTCCCTTGTAGATTTGCTAAAGCTAGGAGCTGGCGAGCTACCGAACAGGCCCTAATTTTTGAATTTTGACAATCTTAGATCTGGTTTTCACCCACCTTGTTGAAGGCATTTTCCTTGAGCTTATCGAGTCCTTCTTTTCTTGATGAAAACCGGTGATCTAACACTATTTTCTTGTTGAAAACATTAATATCAGGGAACCTTGTCAACAACAATGGTAAAGTTGATTTGTGGATTATTCGCCATGTCTTACTCATGCGTACTGCATTTATATCCACAGAATGCGAAAGCGACATTTCCAAAAAATAAAGGCCATGTGTGTCCTTAAAAGTAAAAAATAAAAATAAACAAGAAATGTGGCATTAGAATGCAGCGAAAGTCCACACACATACCACGCTTAGTCAAAGTCGCCGGCGACACACAGACACGCCGATAGATACTAAGTGTCAATGGCGGCAACGAGGCCTGGAGTGGGAGAGGCCGCAGAGCGCAGGAGCGGGGAGCAGCGAGCATGGCGAGCCCATGGGACAGCCCTTCGACCAGCCTGTGGGGCACGCTGGGGCAGGCCTCCAACGTGGCGCAGCTGGTCGGCGTGGACGCGCTGGGGCTGGTCTCCATGGTCGTGCAGGCCGCCCTGGCGGCGCGCCGCCACCGGGACGCCTGCGTGCGCCTCGCGCAGCACGCGGAGCTGATGCGGCGGGAGGCCACCAGGCGGCCGCTGGAGCAGCTCCGCGGCGCGCTGCGGCGGTGCTACGAGCTCGTCACGGCGTGCTAGGACTGCGGGTACCTCCGCCGCCTGCTTCTGGGTGCACGGATGGCCGACGAGCTCCGCGCCGCGCAGCACGAGATCGACATGTTCATCCGCCTCATCCCGCTCATCTCCCTCGTCGACAATTCGACAAACAGTCGTCGTGCCAAGGTAGGCGTGTTCCGGCTTGTCGCCGGTTAGTAGTTGCAACTTTCTTGGCGCTTATGTGGAAGTTCGTATGAAAATTGAAACCCATGGTAGTATGTGATTATGGAGTTATTTTATTTATAAAATTCGTTAAACTGGTCTGTTCAAGTGATCCTCGGCATGATATGAATTTATAATTATGCTTGAATTGGGTGTAACTGCAAATTTGGTACTTCCAGTTACACAATTCGATATCAATTTAGCAATTCTGATTTTGTTTATAGAGCACCTCAATCACAGAACCTCTGCTGGTTGATTTTACATTGGTAATATTTGTCACTTAATCATGCTGATCCTTGTCTAGCAGGCCGAGGAGGGGGTGCTCAGTGTTGTCACAGACAATTCAAGTAGTCACATCAGGTCAGTTAATTTCCGTTGTGTATTTTATCATCGTTTTTTGAAATTTAAATCCAAAGTTTTGTGGCGTCTTTGATCAAACAGTAACGTGGGAGGTTAACCACTTGTTATCTGACAAAGTGACAAGTGCAACCCAGATGACTGTTGACCATATTAGGTTGACTAGTGCCACCGCTTGGTTTAGATTTCTAGAGTAAAATCTGGTTCAGAGCTACATGCTACAAACCTACACCATATATGTAGATTAAATGTCTGAAATGTAAGCTGTGCATCAGATCAATGACTTTGTTTGACTTTAAATGCTATCAGCTGTTTGACTTAAAATATACTATGTTTTGACAAATTTCTACTAGTTTATTTGTCATTAAGCATCCTTCTTATGTTCCTTTTTAGGATTTTTTTTCCCTTATATTGAATCCCTGTGAACTGTGAAGTCAAGTTATGTAGCTGTGCCATAATTTAATAAGTTATACAGACTCAAATGTCTGAAACTTGCCACCTTTTAGGAGTGTGTTGAAACCATCTCCAGCAAGAGCTTTGGAATTCTCCGAAATAAAGGTTCAAGGAGCTACTGAACTTTGCATTGTTGAAGAAAAAACATCTGTAGGTAAGTAGTTATTTATGAATTTCCTAATGCACTTAAGCATGAACTTAGGTATGCAATTAGTAGAGTGAAGTTTCATGCCAATGTTATTTGTTTTCAAGGATTTTGAATTGCTTTGTTATGTCTGTGTGCTGCTGCCATACCCTGCAGCTCATGTTTTTGGATATATTGCAACAGAGATGATAAAAAAAGTCCGTATGAATAATTTAATATATACTCCCTCCGTTCCGAATTACTTGTCTTAGATTTGTCTAGATACGGATGTATCTAACACTAAAATGAGTCTAGATATATCCGTATCTAGACAAATCCAAGACAAGTAATTTAGAACGGAGGGAGTATAAAATTATACATGTGCATACTTTTTCATGACAAACATTGTGTCACCACTCACCACATCAAATTTTACTGTGTCACATGTCATGGTGATAGCACTAGCTAGTGGAAACAAACATTCATCACATATTTTCCTCTGTTATTACGCAAATGAAATATATGACTTTGAATGATAACAACATCATCAATATCTTGCATGACTTCGTCTATTATAATCTCCATTTGTTTTCATATGATGGGAAGTCCCTAATTAGGCTGAGTTGATGATCACTAGAAAAAGCAAACTGAGGCATGCTCTCAATTATTGTGTATTCTCTTAGTCATGTAAAGGTTCTTTGCAATCCCATTAGTGACATGGATAAATTATCCATGAATCAGGAAAAGTTAACATGCAAGAACAGAAAATCTTCAACATTGAAGAACTCACTGAGCTTTGTACCCGTATAGAAGAAACTTGTGTGGGATTTGCAAAGTTCAACTTCTTTCAGATCGTGGATGCTACAGACAATTTCTCAGAGAGGAGAATACTTGGGCTTGGTGGATTCGGTACAGTTTATAAGGTAAATATGTGCCAATATCCAAACTAACTAACAAAGTGAATACCCGTCCTCCTTGTCTTCCCAATTAAGACCTGATTTCTGTTGATAGAATGTTATTTGAACTCCCTTAGTAACCATTGCAGGGTCAGTTGCCCAACGGACTTATGATTGCCATCAAAAGACTTGATGAGCATGCAACCGTATTTGATTTCGATAGTGAATTGCAGCTTGCGAAGCTTCAGCATGCCAATCTGACTAGGTTGCTAGGGTGGTGCATTCATGGGAAAGAAAGGATTCTTGTCTATGAGTTCATGCAAAATGGTTCCTTGGACCATTACATATCAGGTGCATTTTCTGTATTATCAGAGATATCTTTCAAGCACACCTCCTTTAATTCCTAGTAAATGTGCATGAATTCAAAACATCTACAGTTAAATGGAGGGCTACAACAAATCTAGTTTTTCACCTGATTCTTTGTTGCTCGAATCATAAAAACAGAAAGAACAAAAGGACAAGTGCTGGACTGGTCTAAGCGATTCAAGATAATTACAGGGTTAACAGAGGGCCTTGTTTACCTGCATAAAGGCTCCATGTCCTGCCTTGTCCATAGAGACTTGAAACCACATAATATCCTCTTGGATTATAACATGAGCCCGAAGATTGCTGATTTTGGATCAGCTAGGACACTGAGTTCAGGTGTAGCAGAAGAGCGCACGAGTAGGGTTGTGGGAACCAGGTATCAGCTGCCTACAATATCAATAATCACACATTCCCATCATTTGTTTTCAGATGTTCTAATCTTACAGTTTTGGCATCCTTTGTTTCACTTTTCAGTGGTTACAAAGCTCCAGAGTATGCATCTCAAGGAGTTTACTCGCTGAAGACAGATGTGTTCAGCTTTGGCATCTTGGTTCTGGTGATTATTAGTGGCCGAAAGAATACCATACTCAACAAGCAAGGGGATACTGTTGGTGATCTTGTACGAGATGTGAGTGAAAACATACATTTCAAGCAACATTTTTTCTCCACTCTCAGTATTAGAAAATAGACTTTCTGCATGTTTTTACTAAAGTGGTGAGTTTTAACCTATACCATTACTTGGCATCAAAAGTTGTGAACTTTTCTAATAGGGTGTGGAAAAGCAAGACTTATTTTAATACCTGGGCCATATAAATTGCATTGCATCTCTTTAAAGTCAAATGTATTATATATTTCAGGCCTGGCATATGTGGAAGGACCAAAGGTTGCATGAGCTTGTGGATCCGTTGTTAGGGGACAGATATGAAGTCGCTGAGATAACGAGATGCGCTCAAGTGGCACTGCTTTGTGCCCAGGAAGATCCAGCAGACCGGCCTGCCATGACAGATGTTGCTGCAATGCTGAACTCTGAAAACATAAGCTTACCAATGGAGCCTAAGCAGCCCACCGCGCTGATCCATGGGTGTGCCGACAGAGACACGGCATCGACATACATGAGCCAATCAGGCAGGACAATAGACATAACCATAACGAGTTCAGCTCCAATGTCGACTAGAGTTCGAATCATTCTAGACCCGGAGGTTTGATATGACGGAGAACATTCAGTAGCATATATAATAGTAAAAAAAATGTAAGTGAGGATTATGGGCTTTTTATGGCTCAGGTATCGCACATATTTGAGATATCAAAGATCAGTTATGTGGAGTAAAAATAAACATGTGTGTGTGTGTGTCGTACCAGCTACCAGACTGATTTTCCATGAGCTACATTGTAATTCAAACGTATAATGTTTCATGTTTTTTTCTGCTGCTACTCTAGCCAGTTCTCAGTGACGTTTAGCCAGGTTTGCTCATGTTTGGGAACAACTGTTTGCAAACCAAAACCGAAACTTAGCCGGCACATTCAATTTGGGAATGAGAAAATCATCAAACTTCAAGTTGGCAAGCAGCAAAGAGCTCAGAGTTCCACACACATCAGGATCTCAAAATAAGTTGGCAAGATAACAATGCACCATGCTGGTTAAGATTTTAACTCTGAACCGAAGGCCTGAAAGTTAACAAAGCATAATAAGGAAAACAATGCTACAAGCAGGCATTCTTCTGCAGGTCTTTTTTTTTTAGAGATGCATTCTTCTGCAGGTCATTTGGCCTGGGCCGACTCGGATTCAAATTGCTCTTCTGGGCTGTATGCAAGAAGTCATTTGTGCTTTCTCTGAGGCGTTGGAAAGGTGGCTATGCATGCCTGGGCTGACTCGGATTCAAAAACGAAAGTGCGCGTTTTAGGTATGCCTGGGCCGACTTCGACTCGGATTCAAATTGTTTGCCGCGTCTCCAGCGTCCCTGTTTTCTTGATCGCCCCCTTTCCCCCAAATCACGATCCATCTGACCTCCCCTCCAATCCATCTTCCTCTCTCTCCCAACGCCGGATCGTTGCTCCTCGATCAACTCCGCGGCCGCGACCATGGCCGGCACCACGGTGCTCCCGCCGTCTCTGCTCCCGCGCCGTAGCGCCGCTGCCGCCGCCGACCTGCACTCCTGCTCCTCCCGCGTGCGCGTGAACCCCGCCTTGATGGCGAACCCCGCGGCTGCCAAGAGGCCAAAGCGCCCCGGATCCGTGCGCAGCGAGCAACCGCCGCCGGCGAAGCGCGTACGCGGTGCCTGCTCCGGGGGCGAGCTCCATGCCGCGGTCCCCGCCAACATCAAGGGTAGCAGCAAGCTTCCGTGTCCCAGCAGCGGCAAGGATCCGCTCCACTCCTCCGGGATCAAGAACCAGGTCGCCGAATCTCTGGCGAGCGCGACGCAGTCGAAGCCGCCGATCAGCATGCGCCAACTGATTGAGAATGCTCGCCTCGTCATGGATTGGGCTCACCCTGCCGCCGAAGAAGAGGCCAGCCGTCGGCGGGACATCGAGCGCAGCAGAGCGGAGCCCCGGCGAAAGGTGGAGCAGATGGCGGACACGGTGCAGTTCAACGACCCCTGGATCCATTACTCCGACGTGACCAAGTCCCCCGAGGAGCTGCTCCAAGCAAGACAGCACGCATGGCGTTATCAAGCTCACCGCATCGAGATGGCTCGTCGACGGGACTTTGCTCAAGCGATGCAAATCTACGGATGAGCGCTCGGGTGATGGAAGCAGAGGAAGAAATCATCAGCAGTGCAGGCTTGCTGGTGGTAGTCATGCATCAGAGGAAGCAAAGCAGAGTTAAGCCAGTCAAATGTATTGAAAAGCAAGACTTATTTTAATACCTGGCCCATATAAATTGCATTGCATCTCTTTAAAGTCAAATGTATTATACATTTCAGACCTGGCATATGTGGAAGGACCAAAGGTTGCATGAGCTTGTGGATCCGTTGTTAGGGGACAGATACGAAGTCACGGAGATAATGAGATGTGCTCAGGTGGCACTGCTTTGTGCTCAGGAAGATCCAGCAAATCGGCCCACCATGACAGATGTTGCTGCAATGCTGAACTCTGAAAGCATAAGCTTACCAATGGAGCCTAAGCAGCCCGCTAAGCTAATCCATGGGTGTGCTGACAGAGACACGACATCGACATACATGTCCCAATCAAGCAGGACAATACACATAACCATAACAAGTTCAGCTCCAATGTTGACTAGAGTTCGAATCATTCTAGACAATGTCGACTAGAGTTCGAATCATTCTAGACCCAGAGGTTTGATATGATGAACATTTAGTGCTACCATCTGGAATATATAATTAGAATGTAAGGATTATGTGCCTTTTTTACGGCTCAGGTAGTGTAGATATCAAGACCTGTTTTGTGGAGTGAAAATAATTAAATAAACATGTGTCTGTGGTTGGTACCAGCTACCAGACTGGTTTTCCATCAGGTACATTGTAATTCAGACCTACAATGTTTCATTTTTTGTTGTTCCTATTTTCTACGGCACCAGAGCTAGGGATTTCGGAATCTTTGCAAGCTGGATCATCGGATTTGTCAAGTTCGGTTGTAGATGCTCTAACCACACAGGCTTTTTTCGACTTCGATCCTCCTCAAGTTCGTCAATCTGAAGCTCCGACGTAGATTCCTGCCGTCGCCTTAGGGCAGCGAGCTTAGAGTTTCTTACTGTGCATGCGCAACGGCGAGATTTAATGTCAGTTGCTTTAGATTTACTCCCTCAGTCCCATAATATAAGACATTTTTGCAAGCTGTTTTAGCTTAGCTTGCAAAAACGTCTTATATTATGGAATGGAGGGGGTATTCAAGAGTGCTCACTTGCACGAAGACTTCCTAGCTATCATCGACAAGGTAAGCCGACTCTGATATGGGAGCGGTTATAGCGGTGCGTTGGTGGCACATTGTAGGGCTGTTGTTCAATGGTCTAGAAACCTTGATGTAATTTTTATTATGTGTGGGGTCCTTTGTACTTCCTCTATAAATAAATATAAGAGTGTTTAGAACACTAAAGCTTTATCGAAAAAGGCTTTCGTCCCGCTTTATATATAAACCATCGATCAACAACACTCGATACAAACACACGCCCCCACAACACACACCCAAGGCAGGATACATAGGTGTTGAGCGCAAGAACATCATTCCTAGCACTACGCGAAGAGGTGAAGCCGCATATGATGAACCGTGGGCTCCAAGACGGCGCCTTTAGGAAGGGGACGACACCGGAGCGCCGCCACCGCCCGATCCGAGGATCAGAGTTTCCCCTGGAACAACACGACGGGCAATGAGAGCCGCGACGACACCTTCAAGAAGGGAACGAGTTTCGCCACCGCCGGTCCGTCCGAAGATAGAGCAGGTTTTCACCCCGGGCACCATTCACCGCCACTGATCGCCACACCCTGGCTACCACGCCGCCCACACGGCCGTGGAAACTGGGCAGCACCAAGCCACAGGCTCTGCCCATGAGCACCGCGGACCCACCACCAGGGCCGCCGCCCCGGCATCCAAGACCTTAACACCACCTCATCCGAGATCCGCCGCTACCCCAACCAAAGACACGAGCGGAAAGGACCCGCCTTTCGCACCCCTGAGCTACCCCCAGTGCTGAGACCCAATTGGCCGGCCAAAACTGGCCTCCATCGACCCGTCTTGCGGCACCGGGCGCGAGATGAACTCGGTCCTGCTGCCGGGGCGAGGCGAGCATGGTCCTGCTGCCGAGCGCAAGACGAGCTCGGTCCTGCTGTCAGGCATGAGACAAGCTCAATCCTGCTGCTGGGTGCGAGACGAGCTCGGTCCTGCTGCCGAGTGCGAGGCGAGTGATGGACCGCAGCTGGGGGAGGGCCAACCCTTCGACCAAGCTAGCGGTCGAACGACGAGATGAGGGATTGAAGGTCGAACCGGGCCGCCTACAGATGAGCCGACGCCGGCAATCCATCCGCCACCGTAGCCGACCCACCGAGCTGCCGTGATGCCAGCTCCGCGAATGGAAGCTCCAAAGAGTCGAGCCACCTCGCCGCCGCCGCCCACAACCAGAGCAACAGCCACACCGGGCCGCTGCCTTAACCCGCCCCGGCCATCGGAAAAGCTGCATCATATCCGGCCGGTGCGCATCCACCTTAGCTGGCCAGAGCCTAGCCAGCACGCCATCCGCGCCCGACCAGGAGCAGCCCGACGCGCCACCACCACCGCCCTCCAGCGCCGCTGGTTGCCCAAGACGCCACCAACCACCACCGACCCGGATCTGGGCATGGAACCCCAGATCCGCAGCCTACACGCCTCGCCTCGGCAACGGGCACACAACAGTGAGCCAGGGCGCAACGGGAGCGAGACCACACCAAGAGAGGCCCCCAGCCGCCGGGGGGAGGTCGGAGCCAGGGACAAGAGCCGCACCACGCCATGGCAAGGAGGGCGAGCCCCGCGTCGCACCACGCCAGCCAGGGGGGGGGGGAGGGCAGCCCGCCGACGTCGACGCCGCGTGGAGGAGGGGCGAGGGGAGGAGGGGCGAGAGGAAAGGCCTTTGGCGGCGGAGAGGGGCTCTCCCGGATCGCCCGTAGGGGGGGAGGGGGAGCGACACGGAAGACGGGGCAGCCTGTCCCACAGTTTACAGAGGAACACTCTTCCTTGGAGGTTGGAGCCCCACACTAAAGCTTTGGTTGCCACATTTTCTTACAAGCAGTGTACTAAACGCTCTTATATTTTAGTGTTCTATAAATGCTCTTATATTTCTTTACAGAGGGAGTACTAAAGTAGTGTTCTAAACGCTCTTAATATTTCTTTACGGAGGGAGTATTTTCTATGAACTTTTATAAGTTTTTTTTAAAAAAAGGTCCTTTTATTTTGAAAAGACCATTGGTCCCAAATTAAGAAGAAAATGTGGCAACGAAAAGTTCCTGAAAAAAAAATGCAACGGAAGCCCACAGTCCACACATTTACCACGCTTAGTCAAAGTCGCCGATCCACACACAAGCTCCCGATAGATACACCCGAGCCCGTCAATGGCGGCAATGAGGACTGCAGCGGGGAGCAGCGAGCATGGCGAGCCCGTCGAGCAGCCTGTGGGGCGCCCTGGGGCAAGCCTCCACCATGGCGCAGCTGATGGGCGTGGACGCGCTCGGGCTGGTCTCCATGGTCGTGCAGGCCGCCCTGGTGGCGCGCCGCCACCGGGATGCCTGCGTGCGGCTCGCGCAGCACGTGGAGCTCGTTGGCGGCCTGCTCGGGGAGCTGGAGCTCGCCGAGCTGATGCGTCGGGAGGCCACCAGGCGGCCGCTGGAGCAGCTCGGCGGCGCGCTGCGGCGGTGCTACGCGCTGGTCACGGCGTGCCAGGACTGCGGCTACCTGCGCCGCCTGCTCCTGGGAGCCCGGATGGCCGAGGAGCTCCGCGCCGCGCAGCATGAGATCGACATGTTCATCCGCCTCATCCCGCTCATCGCCCTCGTCGACAATTCCACTGCAGATAGTCGCCGTGTCAAGGTTAGTAAGCAGTATCAAAATTGGGGTAACCACTGATTTCAGAGCTGATATCAAAACTGAAACCTCTGATTTCAGAGCAATTTTACTTAAATTCGGTCGAACTGAGTCTGAATTGGGGTCCAATTGCAGATTGTTAAATGTTAATTGCCAGTTAAACAATTCGATATCCTTAATTTACAGTGAGTAATGCTAGAGCTACGGGGGATTGCTTACGGATTTAACGGACTAATTAATCGTGGACCAATAGGATTGGAGATTACAGCTAACCTCAACCATACAATCTGTGCTGGTTAGTTGTACATCAATAAGGATGATATTTGATATTGTCTAGCAGGCTGATGAGGGGGTGCTCACTGTAGTCACAGATAGTTCAAATCGTCACATCAGGTCAGATTATTCTTCCATTATGTAGCTTATTATTACAGGATGTACGCCACATCAATGAATTTGTTTTACTTAAGATGCAAAATGATTTGCAATATTCAAGTTAATGTCATGCTCAAGTTATGTACTATGCCATAAGTTCAGTTATACAGACTCAAATAGTCAAATGCATGAAGTTTCCCACTTCTTATGACTATTGAAACCAAAGCTGGGTGGCACAAGAATGATGAAATTTTCCTACATTTAGGATTCCAAACAAAGGAGCTACCAAACTCTGCGGTATTGGAGAACACCCATTTGTAGGTAAGCTCGCTCTTCTGTCAATTTCCTAATGCGCTTAATCGTGGACTCAGATGTGGAAACTAATTGACTGAGGTTTCATGTCAATGCTATATGCTTCAAGGATTTCGGATTGCTTCATTGTATCCATATGAATGATTTTGATATGACTTTTGTTACACATGCATACTTTTTCATGAATTTAACTGTAGTAAAATAGAAGTTATTTAGCACGTCATGAAAGAGCACTAGCTACTGGAAGCAATCATACATGTATGATACTACCTCTGTAAACAAATATTAGACCGAACATAGAGTTCTGTACTTGAGAAATTCCTTTAGCACATAAGTATTTAATCCATTAGTAATCACATGAAACACAAACAAACTGGAGCATTTTATCAATAATTTGTATACTTTTAGTAGTGTCAATGTTCGTTAAATCTCCATTGGTGACAAGGATAGATTATCTGTGAGTCAGGAAAAGTGGACCTGCGAGAACAAAATATCGTTGACATTGAAGAACTTGTGGAACTTTGTACCCGTATGGAAGAGGCTTGCTCGGGATTCACAAGGTTCGATTTCTGTCAGATCTTGGATGCTACAGACAATTTCTCAGAGAAGATGATAGTTGGGTGGGGAGGATTTGGGAAGGTGTACAAGGTAAGCCAACATAGAAACAAGTTAACAAAGTGAATGCATATCTCCCTTGTCCTCCTAATAAAGTGTGGATGTCTGCTTAGAGAAAGTTAATTTTAACTCCCTTTTTAAAAATTACAGGGCCAGTTGCCTGGTGGACTTAATGTTGCCATCAAAAGAGCTGATGAGCACGCAGCAATGCTTGAAGTCAACAGTGAATTGCAGCTTGCAAAGCTTCAGCATGCCAATGTGATTAGGTTATTGGGGTGGTTCCTTGGATCGTTACCTATGCGGTAAGTTTTCCCTACTGTAAGTTATTTCCAAGCGTGCCTCATTTAATTCCAAGTATGTATGTGCACGAATGCAAACCGTCTACGATTAAATCAAGGCTACAACAACCCTAATTCCATGGGCCAATCAAGCAGGACAATAGAAGTAACCATAACGAGTTCAGCTCCAATGTCGACTAGAGTTCGAATCATTCTAGACTCGGAGGTTTGATATAATGGAGAACATTCAGTAGTAGCATATATATACAATAAAAATGTAAGC
This sequence comes from Triticum dicoccoides, assembly GCF_002162155.2. Lineage (NCBI taxonomy): Eukaryota > Viridiplantae > Streptophyta > Magnoliopsida > Poales > Poaceae > Triticum > Triticum dicoccoides. Next base: position 635,641,023 of record NC_041392.1, on the reverse strand, counting down.
AAGGATTATGGTCTTTTTACAGCTCAGGTAGTGTATATATTCGAGATATTAAGACCAGTTTTGTATAGTGAAAATAAACATGTTTCTGTAGTACCAACTACCAAAATCTTTGCAAGCTTGATCTTCAGGTTTCTGAGATCATACATGGCAAACCAAAAGCTGGCATGTTCAACTTGAGAATAATCAGACTTCAACTCATTATTTTTTTTCTGGTTTTTTTTTTTTGCGCATAATCAGACTTCAACTTGACAAGCAGCAACTACAGAGCTCAGAGTTAAGATCTGCAGCTGCACACAGTACAAACACATCAGGATCTCCAAATAAGCGCTGTTCTGGATTGAAAAAAGACCCTGATGCGCCTGAATATCTCCATACAAACACATCAGGAACTCTGAACTGAAGCA